>NW_008481829.1:91693-286502 GCF_000365165.1 Cladophialophora carrionii CBS 160.54
CCGTTGTTGTAGGCAAAAGGTGCCACAGTGCTTGAAGTGTTGGTCCATGTGCCGTTGTTGTAGGCAAAAGGTGCCACAGTGCTTGAAGAGTTGGTCCATGTGCCGTTGTTGTAGGCAACACTGTTGGTAGACGTGCCATTCGAGAAGTCAGAGGTAGTGGACGAGGTGCGGACAGTGAGAGGTACGGCGGTAGTCAAGGCCGCGATGCTGAGGAGACCTGCCACGATGGATTGTGCGTACATTTCGGACTGTGCTTTGCTTTCTTCGAGTGGTTGGTCAAGGGTAGAAACTGACTGCTACTGATGGCTTGGCTGGAACGAGTGGAAGGTAATGAATACACTGAAAAGGGTGCAGTGTCGATTAGAGTAAGATAGTGAGCGTGTTAAGGAAACAAGACAGAGACTGACGATAGGAAAGGGAGGTAAAGAGAGTGTTGGTTCTGCAGTTGGTATGTATTCAGTTGGGATGCTGGGAGGAAGGGTCCATCCGTACCAGGCCGGTGTTCATTCGCTCTTATACTTAGGATACATGATTTTCGGATCCCTCGACAGCCACGGACGTCTGGGCACGCTGCAACGTGTTCTGAGCCAGTCTGGCGTGGCATGCTTCGAAAAGACCACGAGCCAAAATCCGACATCAGTTGTTTCTTCGTCCTGGCTGCTTGGCTGCAGATGCGCAGCACAAGGCTGAGCTCTGAGTGGCTAAATCGGCAATCAAGCTTGCGGCTGGGTACGAGGCACGGGATTAAGTCCAACTGAATGCTGACACCACGGAAATAGAACCAACCGGTGCAACTGATAATTCTCCGAGTTTCCGTGACTTGCTGAGGATGTTGTATTTTTCCCAGTAGAGGTGTTGGTCCGATGTCGATTCCTTAATAGTCTTTCGAGGCCTGGGACGAGGACATCTCGAGCACGAAATCCGCTCAAGATTTCTTGGTCCTCGGGACTACGCCTGCCATGTCCTGCAGGAAGCTGTTTGCATTGACGACGAGTGCCGATAACTCGAAGCCGTCTGCTTCCGAACATGGCAAACAGCCACAGCTCAGCTTACCTCCTGGAGACAGAAGCTGAACCCAGAAATGATGTTTTCCGCGCGTACTGCCATTCCCTCCCGTGCTTGTTGTCTCGCGGTGCCTGGACCTTGATCCAGATGGTAATGTGTTTAATGCTCAACGGCCAGACGGACTGGACAGCAGAAGTCACCACGATCGCAGTCGAGCGGAATGCATCACTCTGCGTCCTTCTGGGGCACGGCCACCTCACAGGGCTTCTGCGTGAGAATGTTTCTGAGATCAAACTGGTTCTGGCATCATAATGCGACATCTTCCATCTCGGCGCCGTTCCCATCTTTAGGTTTAGATGGGTGTTGGGCCTCATGCGATTCTTCTTCATCGTCGTCATCGTCATCATCCGCGTCTGCTGGCTCTTCGTCGGTGGCTTTTCCCTTTCCTTTTGATCCAGTTGTGGGTTCCTGATGATCGTTCGGCTCTTTCTCTTCCTCTTCCTCCTCGCCGTCCCCATCGTCGTCATCATCGGCCGGTGTCGGAGGTAAATCTTTTTGTAATGGAGGCGTGGGAAGCACCTCTGGACCCGGCTCTCCGCTGACTGTGCTTTCTCGGTCAGGGCTCTTGGGTGTTGGTTCTTTCGGCCGTTGAGGGATATCGGCTTGTTGCGGCGCGGTTGTCGTAGAAGGGCGAGCTTGTGCGAGTGAAGGATTAGATCCGACTTGTCTCTGTTTGGGATCTGCGTCGAGATAGTATCCACGAACGCCGATGATCTTGCCTTCCCGTTCACAACCTTCGACCCACTCGGGTCTCACAATCGGGATGTTCATCTCATTTGCCCTTTCCCACTCTCGTCCACGACCTTCGGTGCAAACAAAGTGGGTGGTATCGATTCTGATGGTGTCGTTGATCTTGGCTCCAATGCGTTCAATGGCCATCTCGAGGCTCTCTCTCAGTTGTGGAGGAAGGATTCCAGGAGTGACAGTTATGCCGGTCAAGTTGTTCATGGTGTGCGTCTTGACGGCCAGGGTGTTACTCGTATACACGCCACCACTTGTCTTGAGTACGAGGTAGAACGAGTATTCCGTGTCGATCTGCAGCCCGCTCATCTTCGTGCTGAGCGTCTCGAGCGGACGGGGGATATTTCCTGCTTTGCTTCCATTGCGGTAGAGAGCAAGCGATCGCAGAGTTGTGGTCGCTAACTGGATCGGGTCCCATTCAAGGACGAGGGACGTTTGAGTGGCATTTCGGAGTCGGAGGACAGGCGTTGCTGGGACGTTGATGCCATAGGTGTTGAGTATCCGGGTCTGTAGCGCCGCGAACGCCGCTTGTGCTTTTTGTTCGGCCTCATGGTTCTGCTTGACTTCGATATCGACGATTGAGCCGGAGGTGATCGTCGAGGGGAGTAGGATGGAGGGAAACTCAATCTAACGCGAAATGTGAGCACCATGCGCCAGTTCGCGACTTGTCCGCCTCACCAGTCTCTTGTCTTGGGTGAGGAGGACCGCAACTCCTGCGTCAACCTTGCCCACCGTCAAGGACACCAGCATCTTGGGAGCTCAGGTATGGCTGTGGAAGCGTGGGGACACGGAAGCGAACGACCTGAAGGGAACGGGCGAAATCAGAATGTGAGCAGTAGGGTGTCGCGTCTGCAGCAGAGCGGAAAGTCAATGGAAATTCCAGGTCACGTGCATCTGCGAATTCCTCCTGATCCCCTCAGGGGTGAAGGCATAGTGAAATTGAACGAGACAAGCAGGACAGATGATATTTTCTGGCTTACAGCAACATGCGTCCTGAGCAGACAAGCTTTCCACCCTACAATAAATTTACATTCGCTCGAGAGGGTCTCTCACCCGACACTGATGCCGCTCAATTAGCACAGATGCTTCACATCGATGAGAACCGAGTATTGACATCACATGTCGCCCAAGCTTGCTCCTGTTTCTTCATTTGCTCGAGGAAAGCAATTTGCTACAAGTCTTTCCCGTGTCGGTTTGCCACCACCTTCATGATATCCTGAGAACATCGACGTGGCTCCGCAAGCACTCGTTTGCGACTCTAGTAAGGCGACGGTGCAGTAAGAAGAACTCCAACAGACTTGCCCGTTTGCACACCACTCTTGTGGTCTTCTGGAACCATTCTCCATGCAACAGGTGAGAGCAATATCTTTGTTGAGGAGCTTGACGAGCTCTCAGGGAACAACTGTGACGAAGGTCGGTTGTGGCCAGATATCGAAGTGGACGCTTCCTCCGCCATTGATACCAAATAACCCCGAATACCAAGTCAAACAGGGTTTCTGAATTCCGAACTGGTTGGAAGGATTGGTCCTCTGAAGGGCAACATCTGCGTCTAGAAAAGGGACGAAACACAGTTAGTGCCGTTGGAAAAGCATTCCTCGGCGCTCATGCGGAATCCAGTTGTTTGCCAAAGGGGGCAACCGTCTCGCTCACAGGAGTTTCCGCCAGAGAGACCAAAGCGATGATGAAACTTCTCTGGGAGCCTGGGTGCTCTCTCCACCATCCCAATGTTCCTTGTCTTGCCCGGATTTGACTTTAGGTTCCAGCTGTTGCACCTTCCGGACCAAAGACTTGACCAAGGCGTTAGACGCGCCGACGAGTTCGTGGTGAGGACAAGTGATGCCACGATCAGCGAATATGAGGATTTCAAGCGTGCCTCTCAGACCAGGGATATATTTCTTGCCGTCTTTTGGTCCCGTTCGCTTCCTCCCGTTGTGATAGTAGCCATGATTTTTCAGCGCTTCTGCAAATGCGCCGGCCCATCTTCGCTTCAGGCGGTTGCGCAGCACGGCTTTGTTGACCTGCTTGGAGCTGATGTTGGTGATGACACGCCAGGAGAGTCTGTCAGGAGGGAGTCGCGAGTAATAGTCGACCACTGCAGCGCGTTTGGGGCTGTACCGATCGACGATAAATTTATGGTCGAAGAGTGTCGGGACATTCTCGCTGGGAGTGTAACGTGCTTTTAGTCCGAAGCCTAGCGCTGCTGGGACTGGGAGGTTTCTGAAAGAGCGACTGAGCGCAACAGGTGCCATCGAAGAGACATCTTTGCCCGGCGAGAGAAAGGACCTTGGGGAGGCGGCCTGGGCGGCGCACGAACAATGCAAGGAATGCTTTGGGGGGCCTGCCAATCACGTGCCTCACGTTAATTAGTGTCTGCCGCACCCAATGACTGCGAGCCTCGTTGCAGGCGCAGGCACAAACAACGTCAACCGCCCGCGCACTGATCTTCGCTTTATTTCGCAGTCATTCTTCCCAAAATCACCTACACCACCCCTCCGAGAGGCAGTCCACTAGAACAATTTCTCACGAACCGGCTATCACTCCACACTGACAGACCGACACACTCTCCTGCTGAGAACCGCTCAACATGCCTAAGAATAAGGGAAAGGTGAGTCTGCAACATCCCACTTCCACAGCCGCCACACCGCATGCCGCCTGCCTCATTCCACACAAATACCCCGCCACCAGCGAGGGCCACAAACAGCAGCCAACAACCACCTCTACACAAAACCCTGGACATTTGCACTAGCTCACGTATGTCTAGGGTGGTAAAAATCGACGTCGAGGCAAGAACGAAAACGACAACGAAAAGCGCGAACTCACCTTCAAGGAAGAGGGCCAAGAATATGCTCAGGTGCTGAAGATGTTAGGCAACGGCCGGCTCGAGGCTCTGTGCTTCGACGGCGAGAAGCGCCTCGCTCACATCCGGGGAAAACTACGCAAGAAGGTCTGGATCAACCAGGGAGACATCATCTTGCTGTCGCTGCGGGATTATCAGGACGAGAAGGGCGATGTGATTCTGAAGTACAGTGCCGACGAGGCGAGATCACTCAAGGCGTACGGAGAATTGCCCGAGAGTGCGAAGATCAACGAGACGGATACCTACGGTCATGAGGGCGTGGACGACAACGTCGAGTTCGACGAGGATCGGGACAGCGACTCGGACAAGGATGTCGACATCGACGACATCTAGACGGAGAGCGGCGTTGCTTTTGCATCCATCGAGATTGACGTGGCTGCTCCAATGCCTTTGATGGGGTGGTGCAGCAGTCTTATGAACAGCATTACTCAAATACGACCGTGATCATGACCGATGGGAGTTCGGGCGCTGGATTCAGTTTTGAATTAGAAGTTTGCAAAACGTTCTTTGTTTACACACGAATGCTGCTATGCATGTTGATTCAAATTCCAAGGCACGAAGTGTCCTTCCATTTGTTGATGATTCTGCACAGGTAATTTGGAGCCGGTTTCTGAACCCAGTGACTGCCGCCATTGCACTACACCACATAGAGCGCCCACCGCACCTATTAGCCATTCCCAAGATCCCAGACTCCTCCTGTCCGCGCCTGTACGCCCCGGTGGCCCCAATGGGCTCATTGAGCCTCCACCCTGAGCGCTTGTCAACGTACCGGGAATCCGCGGCCTGTGGTATAGCAGCAACTGTAGGCTGAAGCTCTGTAGTCACACCCATGGTGCTCACTCCAGCCGATTGTGACTGGAGAATTTTGCTGGGGTGGCAGAGTCGGGTTCGGTATTGGTGATGGAGGGGCAAGCGGAGTTGAGCTGGGTTAGACAATTGTATTTATGATGTAGATGCCTGAACTCTGGCTCGAAGATTGGGGTGACAATACAGTTGTCCACGGTCCGCTTCATGCCGGTCTGATATTGGCATTTAGCGGACTTGTTGGTATAGTCGAGACTGGTGGAAGAGACAGTAGTTCGAGCGATGAAGATAACGTGGGAGAAAAGCCAGCGCCGGCAGCCAGTGTGACACAACTCCCATCCCTATTGGTGTGGCTACACCGAAGGTAGTAGTATAGGGCAAAGGGAAGCTCTTGACATACCCCATGAGGTAGGCATATCTCAAGACACAGTGACCCTGGGCTCGGTCGTTTACCGTCGTAAAGCCACGTCAAAGTATTATATCCGAGTCGTCGAGGCGAGCTGGATGCTGGGTTCCAATGAGGCTGTGAGATGCGTGGAGCGGCCCTGTTCTGTCTCGTATTGAGGTCAGGCACGCTCCAATGGACCGAGTGTGCGTTCACAGATTGATCTTCACGGCTTTCGAATTGATACTCCGTAATCTGATCAATGGCTCACATGATTTGATCCTCCTCGTCACCGACCCTCCGAGTGAAGAATCGGACAATCTGGCGCCCAGCTTCTCGGCCAACAAGGGGATCCAGCTCTTCGAGGCTCATGTTGGCAACCTCTAGCACATTTCGAGTTTCCAGGTACAGCCGACTTGCATTTTTGTCAGTCACTCCCGGGATGGTTCGCAGCAATTCCTGAGGACCTGTGTTAAACGTCCTCTCTTCCGGGTCTTCGCCAGCGGCTAAGCCGACCTGTACCGCTTTATATGGATCTGGCTCTTCCTGCTGTTTCTTGAGTTCTTCGAAGATTTCGGCAGTCTGGTATGGTGATGATGCCCAGATGATCTTCAGTCGGGGAAATCGGATCGTGAGAAGAACAAGTTTCGTTTGCAAGCTCCTCGTCTCGGCATCGGGCGCTTTCAACGTGCCCGATAAGTCGGCGAATGGATCCAGGGTGAAGGACTTGTTCTGGTCAAACTCGATCAGCAAGAACGGATACTTGTAATGCTGAAGCATCGTCTCTGCTTGATTGTAGAGCCGTCCATTGTTGAACGAACCGATCAGGTCCGGAATCGACTTCCGCTCCACGCAGATATCGGGCGAAAGGACGTAGTCGGCAACGGTAAGTTGACACGGCACTATTTGCATACTTCGGCCGTGGAGCAAACTTGGCAATGATGAACGAAACTCTCTGACATCGACAACCACGCGTGGAGGGGCTGCCGTGGCTGCAAGTCGTCCGCCGCCTGCAATCCTAGTATTGACAGTACGCAAAAATGCCTCCTCCGGGTCAACGTTAGCGTCAGCGAGGGTGACTGCCATGCTGCCCCGCTCTTTGATGAGCTTTGTAAAAGCGTCTTTCTCTCGTCGAACCGCGGATAGGTACCGCTGTTCTTCGACACTGTTGCCGTAATAGAGAAAATAAACTCGAACACTCCGATCTGAATGACTTGATCTGTACACCTCGACCCTCCGTATGAAATCTGCGGATGGTGAAAACATGATGATGTACTTCGGCCTGATCTCTTCGAGCAGTTGGTCGTCTTGGTCGCCGTCATATGGGTGTACAACGATTTGGTCTTCCGGGGTATACAACTCAAAAAAGTCTTCTCCAGCTTCGGTCAAATCGTCAACCATCACATCTTCTTTCTGAAGGGCTTCGGCCCCTGTCGGTCGCAGATCTGCAAGCAGACTGGCAACGTGTGCTGCTTTGTCCTCGACCATGGCAACTGCCCCACTAGCTGTGCGGAAGGGATTGAGCCCTGAAGCACCTCCACCTCTGACGCGTCTTCGCTTGTTTGCCGGTGCCTTGCTGTTGAGGCGAGCAGAGGCGGTATTGTTCCCTTTGATGTTGTTGAGCGATTTCTGGTTCTCCTCGAAGAGTGAGGAGCTGACTTGGCTAAATGTATCTCTCCATACTAGGTACTCTCGAAGCTTTCGTCGTAACATAAACTCTGCAGAGCCCTTCGCTTCCTGCTCTTCGATCTCGTGAGGAGCTCGACCATCATTCGTGTCTTGCGGAGTGGGCTTTACGTGCATGGTCTGAAGATATTCGCGTATTTGCCGGCAGGTCCTCAGGTCATTACACATCACCAATATCGTCTCGTTGGAGTCGCTTCGTGTCGGCATCAGATATGCATCAGTCTCAATTTCCTGTAAGAGTTCCGCAAGGACCGCCCATTTTGGTTGCTCTTCCAGGACCGGCGTCAAAGAATCGGGCAGCTTCGACGTGGGCAGAGCGCCGTGGTCTTCGACTTTTCCAGAGTATACTCTGCCCCTGGCTGAGTTGAAGATGACTGCAGCGGCATCCATGTACAGCCAAGGCGATTGATCTTGCTGCCTGGAATTAGGCGGTGGAGAATGCGTCGCAAGGACGGTGTCGAGATATTTGAGAAGCGACACGCAGTCGTAGCTGAGAAGAGAGTGTAGGATGGTCCGCAACACTGTCAGGTCATTTGCGATCTGTTTCGTTCGCCAACTGATTCGGTGCCAGACCGGGTCAAGTTGCCTACGAACAATGGCGTCAAAGTTTTGGTGCAAGGCAGAGTCTAGCGTCCAGTCGTCCATCTCAAGGCCTGAATTGGCCTTCTTGAGTTCTGATATACTGGTCTCGACGCATTCCATGACGGCCTGCTGGATTGCTTTCATGGGTGCTGTCATTTCGATCTCCAACTCAATGACTTCCGCTTTCTTCTTGCCCTCTAGGCTTTGCGCAATGGAGACGTGGAATCTTGGCCATAGGGAAGGCTTTCTCAAGAAGAGGTTTCGCATCATGCTCGCCAGGGGTGCATATGATGAGATCAGTGGTTCCGGAGAGTCGCTGAAGGCTTTGAGAAAGCCGATTTTGTTGTGCTGTCTGAAGCTTCTGACGATGAACGCTTCGATACTGGTAGCGACGACTCGCTCCGCATGGAGAACCACAAGCCCGGTCACAGTTTCTGGGTCCAGCAGTTTGGAGAGGAGATCCACAATCAAGATGCGGCCGGTGACTGAGACGATGCCCCCCTCTGAGTAGATCTTTTCCCGTGCTGTCACTGTGGCCTTGTCAGTATTGATGACGCGAAGGCCTTTCGCCAGAGGAGTTCGGGAGATCGCATAGTGCTCTGCCAGTGCTTCGCCGATCCACTCATTTTCACGATCTTCCGCTCCTACGATGATGACTAGCGAATTGCCTGCTGCATCGTATGTATGCAACAGATTGGTCACGATTTTCAGGAGGCCCAATCCTCGAGCGAGTATGACTAGGACATCTTCTGCGCGCAATAGTTGATAGATTTCCTGCTGGAATTGCTGCGAACCGGTTAACAAACAAGGGCGGAAGAAGGTGTCGTGGCCTTCATACATAGATAGTGCTACATCAAGGAAGACTCACCAAGGGAAGCGAAAGCTTGACCGGCGGCTGAGACGTGGCCGCCGGCATTTTACATTGTGCTCTGAGCAGAGGGACAGCGAAGACTGAATCGCCCAGTTGAGATACGAGGCAGACGACCAAGAACAAAGTGCCACTGGGCTGTGGCGAGGGCGGGTCAGGGCCTGTGCTCCGCCGGAATAGAAGTACGGCGGACCTCAATTACAGGGATCTCTCTTGACAGACGAATCCCTGGTAAGGTGCAGGTTTCTGCTTCCTCTACTAAAGAAAAACATTTAGATGGTTGTATACCAATACCTATATACTCATGTGGGTATCTATGTGACCAAAAGTAAGATTCATGAACTCGTACAATCATTTGCGATTGGCTGGACTTCCCAACGCTCCGGCATTGCAAATTGTCGATAGAGTGAGACAATCCCACCACCAGCTGCCCTGCTCATCTCGGAATGAACTCTGGCTTCTTGTACCTGTTGACCTGTGGTGGCGCCTCGTCGTCGTCGGGATAAGGGGGCCGCGGTGCGCCATAAGGCCTGACGGGTGAGATATGATGTAGAGGACGAACAGAAGGGGCTGGATCGTTGATGGGAGTTTTGGGAGGTCTGGGGGGTGGTAGTTGCGACTGATTATATGCAGAGACAGAAGGTGGTTGGTGCACCACCATCTTGTCGTCTCTTCCTCGGTATGGCAAATCGCTCGACAACCGTGGGGGGGTTGATTCTCCAGGAACCAGCACGAACTTGTCTTCTGATGGAGCATATTGGTCTGGATATGGAGGGTTTCCAGGTACACGATAATGCTGAGGAGGTGTGGTTTGGTATGTTTCTTCGTCGGCAGGTAGCTCAACCGCGTGTGGGTGAGACGGGGTTGGAGGCAGGTTACTCTGTCTCAGTGACCAGCTAGACTCCTGGGTGTATTGAGCGAGGCGTTCTTGTCGTCGTTTCATCAGCTCGATCTTGGCGATCTTGGTCGCCATCTCCATTAGTGCCTTCTGTACCGGTGGTTCATTCAGGTACTTCCTCGTGTTGATCGTCATCGGCGACAGATACTGCCATTCATTCATGGCGAATTCGCCTAGGCCAACAGAGACGTTCAGCCGGCAATAGTTCTCGACAGGCACTCCGCGCTTAGCGAGCTCTGTCTTGAGCATTTGTTGGTGCGTCTCCTCACAGCCCTCGATCTTAGCAACAAGCCGGCGTCGAGCTTCGGCAAAAGCCCCCATACTGCCGCCAACGAATCCTTCCCACCACTCATGTTGTCGGGCGTTCGTGCCTTCTGGACGTTTCCCTGTGCCAATGCTGATAAAGGCGCCAACCTCTCGACCCGGCCACTCGTTCACTGCTGCCTCTTCGAGAAGCTGTGGTGCTGGATTGTACTTTCCTGCGCCCTCGTCGATGAAGACGGTCTGGCCGATTTGGATTGGCTTGAAGGCCAGACCCACAGCGGATGTGGCTCTCCCAGCTTCCCAGATCTTGCAGTTGTATTCAGGAGGAGGCTCTTTGCGGCTGTCGTAACTCCGTAGTAGGATAGATGTACCAGTTCGAGGATTGGTACCTTGTAGCACCGCAGTGACCGCACTAGTGCTGTCAGTTATGGCTTAAGTCTGCACCTAAAAGGCTCACTTACGTCTTGGTTCGGTTGGGCCGGTGGTCGTATAGACTTGCGTTGGCGTTGCCCCAAGCTGGGAAGGACGGAGAGACGATAGAGTTGCGGATCGGTGTTGAGGGGCTGTTGATCGAGTTATTGCTCCTGATGCTCATTGATCTTCTCATTGCAGCGGTGCTCGCGGTGCTCAGGGGGCTCGTTAGATCTTGAAACTCTCTTCCCCCGGATGCTGTGCCGTCGTTTCCCTCGTCTTCGAATAGTGTGTGTTCCTGGACACATAGCTTGATGGCCTCCTCTAGTTTGGACGCCTTAAAAAGCGTATGTTTGTAGGGAATGCCTGCGAATGTCTTGTCGGTCTCAAACACTTTTCTCGTCATCTTCACATAGACGTCCATGCACGTCTCAAGATCCATGCGCAGTCGGCCTAGCATGATAGCGATCAGTCCTCCCGTACCGGTGCCGCCAATGAGATCGAAGTAGTCGCATGGCTTCGGGGTGCCAGTCTGGCCGTCGGGCGGTTTCCCTTCGGTCTCGACGTAGACTCTGTGCATCAGTTCTCGAAGGATAATGAGCATGGAATAGCCGCGCACGCCTCCGCCATCTACCTGCGTCAGTGTATCGCGGCAAATACACGGAGAGGTTCACGAACCGAGTGAGAGAATGCGCAGAGGCGGGCCTTTGGTGGTGTCTTTGCGCCTGAGATTGTTCTGATCCATGTTGACTGCCAAAGCCTTCTGAGGGTATGGGAGATTGAAGGATGGCGACGGGCAAAAGAAGGTCGTAGTGAAGGTGGTTCGAATTTGTTCAGCGCCTAACTCATCGCGTGCAAGGCGAAATGCGGTCGTGACAGCCTATGGGGAGCACTCACAGGTTGCATGAACGCCTGGGCGCAGCTTTTCAAGCGTGCCGAGTGAGACAGTGACGTTGCTGCCTCGTTTGCGTTAACCGAGCTAGGCTTCCCTGCCTTTCTGGCGCTTCAGCCTCTCCAGGCCTTAATTCACTGGAGGTTGGAGACTCGGGGGGCACCAGGCACCGCCAGAACCAACCGCAGCGACGCGTCAGTGTCGGGAGCCCCATATCCGAACCTGATCTTCACCTCGGAGTACCCACCTTCGCGACGGTGGATGCCTGGAACTCCCCGTACAGCCTTGTTGTTCTCAGCCTTTACTCTACTGGGTACTGTCACGACTTGTTAACCTCCTACTTATCTTGGCCTGGGCAAAGAGTGGCGTAATGACACTCATGACAGCAGCTAGGTGTAACACAGTACACAGCTCCCGTTCCTGCTCTTTGCGTCCTGGCAACCTCTACGGTGCCGCTTGTTGCAGTCTCCATCCGACGAAGAATTGAATGGCAGCCAAGACAATTCCCCCAACATCTTCCCTTGTCGCAGAACATCAAAAGTACAAAGGCCGCGAGACTGCTAGCTAACGACTCGTGCAGAACAGCCGCTTCCGAGTCCGTTTCACACCCTGCCGCCTTTGCTCAGTCTGCTGCGGTAGATCCAGGCGTTTCGTTGACCAATGAAATCCTGCATGGCAGCGATCCTCTTCCAACGACGAGAACCTGAGTATGCTCTTTCTTCAGCTGCCCGCGTATTGACGCACAAGTACCGCGTTTTCTGGAGTTCTGTGCTATCCCGCTGTCGATACACTCAATATTGCGCATTCTCTCTGCGTTGCTGTCGGACCTACTCCATACTTCCCCCTCCAACACATTACAATCCCGTCGCTGCCTGCGCTGTGTGGTCTTCTAAACGCACTTCGGCGTCATTCAGTCTGTTCAAGCATTCCCTGGATCACCGCCATCTCAAAAATACAATAACTTGTTCTTTCAGCGCAGCGTCGACATTGGAATGATGTTCTTTTCCTAGTAAGCTCCACACCATTTCCAGCCTCACCGCTCCTCAGCCAAATGCAGGGCTGATAGACGCGTCCTAGGCCGGTCCAGTGCCTTTGCTGCCTCCTGCCGTTCGCCAGTTCTGTCGGCAAACGCTGGACCTACACAAGCTCGCTTCCTTTCTGCTCAGGTCTTGCGCATATGCAGTAGTTAGGCAGCGGCCGGGTCCTTGCTAATATAACAACGTCCGAAGACACCCGACCGATGTGCATGTCTCGATCTACATACGGGCGATGAAGGTTCTGCCTGCTGGATTTCACTGTTAAAAGTAGCCGATGTCTCTTTCCCCTGACCGTCGAACCATGTCCTTCCACAGCCACCCAGACAACAAGCGTCCACAAGCCCTAGGTGAATCTGTCGAGTCGCGCGTACGAATTTCCTACCAGATTGAGACTGGAAGTACTAGCAAGTACATCGACCTTGGGACAGGGTCCGCCAACCCTCGTTCCGAATACCATTGTGAGATCCGGTATGACGGAAGTGTGAAAATCTGGAACGTTATCGGCAACCACAGGTTCACAGTTGAGTACGAACCGAAGCAGGTTCTATTCGAGGCCTTGAAGAAGCGCAATGCTGGAGGTGACTGGGTTTATCTAGATCCGCGATATGACTCGTGGACCCCAAATGCTGGCGGCCAACCCAACACGCAGCTGGTTGTGCGCATGCTTGACGATTCGCCGACTGCTACCCTTTCCCGTGAGCATGACACCCTGAGGAATTCTTTGGCTACCACAAACGTCTTTCCTCTCGCTCGATCATATAAGCTGTTCACCTGGGTCAAGCTGCATTTGTTGGACGCTTTTCGCAGCCGGAAATGGCATTCTGAGTTAATTGTCCGACTCATAACCGAAGCAAAGCTTGGCCACGCCCGCAAAGATACCCGGCAGCCAGACCGCGATGTGATGATGGATGGTGTTTCGGGTACCTCAGAGACGCTTGACCCGCATATGATGGCCTTCCTCGACGCTGAAGAAGCCGCCATGAAAGCCGAACGAGTGGACGGCGGAGCGATTACGGCAGCGGTAAGAGCAATGAGGACTTCATTATCAGGACCAGAAACGAACACCACATATCGATTACCCATCAAAGCAATGTTTGAGTACCAAGGCAAGGCCGTCAGAGACGTTGTGCCACTCGCAGAAAAGGGGTGTTCGGTCGATTTCTCCCCTTTCGATGACATCAACCCGTCTCAGCAGAAGGCGATTCAGAACATCTTCGCGTACCCAGTGTCACTCATTCACGCTCCCCGTGGCTGTGCATTGACGGCGACTATCGTCTTCGCGACGGAGGCTATCCTACGTAAGGCTCCGAAAACGAAGATCCTCGTTTGCTCGAGGTCAAATGCTGCAGCGGACCAGATCGATTCCGGGTTCAGCATACGTCAACATCTATGCGGTGTTCGGTTCGGACATCTGCGATTCTTGCCGCGCACGACAGACGAGCTCCAAGATGTTCGAGTCGTCATTTGCACGTACGCAACGTCTGGGATTGAGCGACTCCTGAAACACTGGGATGCTCAGGTCCTTATCGGTGACGATGCTGGCAGCATCAGGCATTACGAATTGATTGTCCCAATCTCTGCGCATTTAGAGTCCCTGACCCGGTTGGTTCTCCTGGGCGACCACATCCAAAGTAGTCCTTCCGCATCCACAGCAGCGGGACGCATGGCCTGGGATAAATCGATCTTTGAGAGCATGATGGACAGAGAATGGCCCCGGCAACTGCTCGACGTCAACTACTTGACGCACTCGGACCTGTGGTATCTGACAAGCTTTGTCTTCTATCGCAGCCTAATTTCAGCGGCACGAAGCACGACCAACCCAGGGCCGTTCTTGACCAAACTCCTGACGAGATTCGAGGCAGGTGTGCGGATCGAGGACAATCGTGGAGGCACCGCGAGGATCTCTTCGTTTGCACATTTCTTCGACATCCGTGACAGGCGAAATGAAAGCATCGACCCCGAAGTTAGCTGTGTGGAGACGGTCGTAAACGCGTTACTTTGCAGCGATGCGTGCAAAGCAGATGAAATAATCGTGGTTCATGGCTCGCGCGAGTATCACGATCTTCTAACATTCAAGTCCACGAGCAATGGCTGGTCGGCCGTAACCATCGAACACGTCGCTTCGGCTCAAGGCCTCTCTCGGAAAGTTGCCGTTATCTGTCTACCGCGGAGTGAAGAAGAGCTCGTCCACTCGCCCATGAGCCAGCGGCGTAGCGTTAGTGCCATGATGTCGCTTGCCTCGGATGTATTCTTCGTCGTTGGAACGTGGAAGTCTATTTGCCTTCTGGACCACACGAACGACCTGCAACGAGTGCTGTTCTGCATGGACGAAACAATCGAGAAATTCCTGCTCCGAGTCGGCGAAAGGCCCTACACCTACAGTGTAGAGGGACTGGTTACTGCGAAGAACGCAGAGGCACGGGGATCGTAGATGACAGACTTCTAAAAGCGAAATGGGACTGCTGAATACTGTAGCTCGGGCCATGGAAAATGTACCATCCTTTGTTGCCAAGCTGCAACCTATCGTCACTGCCAGTGCTAGATAGGTCGATATTGATAGAGTGATAAGAGTATATGCGGCGCTGCTGCCGGCTTAGTTCTGACGACAAACAGCCGGAAGCCGGAGCTGGCTAGGAGTTCGAATGGGGAAACACGCACGTGACATGCTACAAGAACGTGACTTACGTAATTGTTGCCAAGCCGATGGATTCTGTGGCGCGGGTGGCGGCGTGTCCTCGTTACCTTCGAGACCCCACACAATCCACCACGCAACATTCAAGGCCGGCGACGCCAAGCGACCTTGCGAAGTTTTGTCGGCTCCGAACGTGGCTGAGTACGAGTACCTACTTTGCCTGAGATACGTACAGAGTACGAGTACCCTCGTATCATATCATGCAAAAGAGCCTGTTCTTCATCTTCCCTTTGTGATTAGCCGCTCGCCGCTTTGCTCACCCTCTGGCTCACCTGCTGCTTCCCCTGACCGCTCCCCGAGTGTTCCTGTTGTCCGCCTGAGCCCTTACGAGTAGTCTTCTCTCTTCCTCCTCGTCTGTCATATCGATTTGGTCAATTTTTAACTCTATACGACGAGACCTGGTCTTGAGATACTAGGGGATCACAACATGGCTCCATTCTTCCACGATGCTGGAACTGTCGGGCTGGGGTACAGTAATGATGTTGCCCTCTAGAAGAAATCCCTTCCCTGTACCCTGTATTTTGGACAACTACCTTAGGTGACTCGGTTACAATTAGAAGGGTTGGCACCACAGTATTTCACTCAATCCGGTCTGATCAAGCGGCAAGCAATCTGTTGGCCTTTACTAAATCACTTTGACACACTCGTAAACAAGACCTTTCGAACGAAATTCAATGTCTTCCTCTCATCTCCTCTCCCTCCCCAATTGCCTCCTTCACGCCAAAGCAGACCTCTCTGCGCCAAGTCCATACCTCCGTCCCAATCGTCTCCCGACCCGTCTCGCCGCGCCGAGCTCCATCTTCGGCGCTGGATGCGGTTCGTAGATATGAATTCCCCGAACGTTCGTGTTGCCCAAATCTAATCCGTCCGGCGGGGTAAACTGCCATACGGAGCCATAAAGCTTCTACGCTGCGAAGCCGATGCTCGTCATGGCGTGCAGGCAATCCGTCCAGGCCATTTCGCCGCCCTGGTGGGAGGGGTTGGAGGGTGTTGGGAAGGGAGCGGCGAAGACTTTGTATGCGCGTCGCGGGAGGGTGAAGACTGGCGAGGCGGGCGTCGAACAGGAAGTCGGTTCGTCGGGTACAGGTGGTGTTGCGCCGCCGCCGGAATCGGGCGGGTGAGATGGGCTGCGGGTTTTGATCTTGGATGCTCGAAACACTTCGGGTCCTTTGAATTTGCCTGGTGTGTCGGGTTCGATATCAAGGCCTCGGGAAAATGAGTCGCCAAGAGCTTCATTTTCTTTGTCCTTGTCAGGCGGCGGGGACAGTCTTGGTGGAGGTGTCCATTCTGGCGTGCGATGGATCTCTCCAGCTTTCACACCGCGACGGAGGAATCTCTCGTGAAGTGTCTTGCTGGTATGTTTTCGAAAATGCGCATCGACCACCTTCCACAACCTATCCAGTTGACCTTCGGCCTGGCGGCAGGCGTTCACGTTTGTCAGGTTGTGGGCCCTTTCCTTGGGATATTTCAAGTGTCGTGAGAGTGGGACGACGATGCGCGCGAGGTTCGGAGTGATGTCTTCACGGAAAAATTGATACACAGTTGCTGCGTCTTCAGTTGCTTTAGTGTATCCTGGACCCCGGGTCTCCGGGCTCATCTCTATTTCCAACCCGCGGCCCATGGAAAGAAGGTCTTTACCTGCAGAACAATTTGCGCAATGAGGGCTAGGTCGGAGAAATACCCGGTGACACAGGACGACATTCTGCCCTTCTGACCAGAATCGTGGTCAACGCATCGCTGTAACTCATCTACACGGTTAGAAAGCTGCGCTAGGGTTCTTGTTCCTGGTTGTTGGGGTTCTCGAACAAAGCGCTCGCGCATTGGTGGCGAAGCTGGCACGCTGGATTTCAGAGCTCTAATCAGACCTTTTGAGACCATTTCGGCAGCGATGCACAACTCCACCAGGGCGGCCTCGAGCTTCTCGGGCAGAGGTTGGTCATGGTCAAGGGTTCGGGCAGATTTGAATGCATCGTCGAGACTGACTGCGTAGTTGTAAAGCAAATCCCAACTGAGAAAGGATATGTAAGCCTCGCTCGCCACGCTTCCTATCACTCGGTTCCAGAAAACTTCGTTATCGTCGTGTGGATGGCCTTGGCCCCTTATGTCGAGAAGGCTTTCCTGGCGATGCTGCGCTTGATCAACGGCCACCGATGCGAAATACCCTGGATCTTCTCTGAGATCCCAAACATGGTCTTCGGCAGCAGCTCGCTTGGCCTCTACTAGGATAACAAGTCGACGTGTATCAAGCTTGGCCGGTAGTCTGTATGGCGCTTCTGCTGCTACTGAAGAAAGTTGTGCATAGGAGGTCCCAGAAGCAACAATCGGGGGCGGCTCTGGTTGCCCAGGAAGCTGGAGGCTGGTCAGCTCGTCCCGTGGGACATCGTGGAATAGTTGGAAGCAGCAATCAAGAAGGAAAGAATGGATCCTGCTCTGAATCTCTACAACGAGAAGCGGCGTCCCAGGCTGGAACTAGAGACAATTATGCTGCAGTATGAATACGTCGTCGTCATCGTCCCAGCTAACCAGGCGACTGTAGCTATCTAGCTCTGATTCGCTAGCGATGTACATTGTGTATTCGTTGAGGAATACCGGTATGATCATCTTGCTAGTCTGTCCAACATGCGTTGCGTTGAGATCGGCGTGGGCGAAGGTCTGGGGTGGATTTCGACCGCGTGAATCTAAGAATAATAACAATCCTCTGCCTTGAAGAAGATCTTCTTGGTTGACATGGGGATATTTGAAAGCCTCGATATTTCTGGACGCAGCACGGGATCCGGTCTTCTCAAGCTCGTAGAAATCGAGTCGATGTCGCTCGGGGCATGCCTGGCCAAGCGGCGAAGAGAACTTTCTTGCGTTGTTCTTTTGTCTTGTTCACCCAGCGTTTTCGAATCACCTCCTCGCGACGTCCCAAAATGTCTCGGAGGGTGGTCCAGCTACCGAAGATCTCTCTGGAATAGGCCGTTGGCATTTTTTCTGACTTCAGCAGGAGATGGAAACGAAGGGGGAACTGGTAGATTCGGGTTTGCCCGAGCCATCATGTCGAAGAACTCCTTTGGATTGCTGTTAGTAGGAAGACATATTGTGCATAGGAATCTTTCGTGCGAGGCAGAGTCCTCAGACAGCCGTTGGAACAAACGTAAAGTTGACTTTGTCAAGCATCAACTAAGATCCCTCAAATGGTGAAGATCTTGTTTCAAAGCCATGAATGGGACAGTAAATCCTCACGCGAGCTCCTTGTAGTCCTTTCAATTGAACAGGAATATTATTGCACGATGTGATCACGTGGCAGGCTCCCATAGCCTTGCTGACATGCACCTAAACAATGTCATCAGGGTTCTGTTGTACAACACCAGGCTATTGCGTACGGAGTACGAGCAGTTCGATGCTGTGAAAGGGACTTTGTTGCTTCGCACAGCAGGGATAGATACTGAGCTGCTGCTGGCAGGAAAAGGCAAAGATTGTATGGCCCGAAGAGCTCTAGCCAGGGGATTCTCGCTAGGTACGATCTGGGTAGTTGGCATGTCGTCCAGCGAACTACAGTAGGTACTCGAGGAACGGAGTACTCCGTTCCAATTAGTGAGATTGAGCTGTAGCAAGTGTTAACTCGATAATAGGCTCCACGTACTGTAGGTAAGCTTCACATGGTGCGATACACGCCTTGAAACAAAAGAGCTCCTCCGTAGCTTCCAAAGGATGCATAGCTCTTCATCTACTATGTATGAATTATGGGTTCAAGTGTTGTTTGTACGGAGCGAGGGAGTATTGTAGGTACCTACGTACTCTTATTGCGAAGCTCGGTACTCCAAACTCCGCGCAAGTCTATCCACTCTACTCTCTCGCGCTCACTCCGACTATGAATACATACCTCATACTGAGTACTGGTATCCCCGCTCGTTGCATTCATCATTCATTACTCGTCCCGCGGCCCTCGACGGCGAAGAGCGGACCTGTCTCCGTGATCGCTGGCACAAGGGAGTACCTCTACGCCATTTGTTTGTTGTTTTAGCGCGTCGGGCAGCAGCAGCTGGCGAGGCCGATCGTTTGGGGAAAGGAACAGCAGGCACTGGGGGATCAGTGCGCGATCGTCGACCCGCGATGAAGGCTACTGGTCTCGGACTCTTTGCGCACGGTGGCGCCCTAAAACGCTACAGCCTACAGTATGTGAGTGTATGCGGGTGCTCCTCAACAATGACATGCCTCAATGCATGCAATGTATGCACGTCAAGTGCTCCGAGTCTGCTGAAGCTTGAGGAGCCCAAACACGCCGAGAGCGCCTATGTCGTGCAGGAGTGCCCCCCTCTTGACTGTCCTCGCTGGCGTGGTTGTTCGCGGCCTTCGAGCTGCCCCGGATCCAGAGGAGCTCCATGATTCGACATTGGGGCTTTTGGTATATAAAGGTAGATAGATACCTAGGTAGAGTACTCGTACAAGTGAATTCAATTACCTGTCTGTGACCGACCGTCCTCCGTCCGCCTGTGTTGACCTGCGCGACTACAGTAGATGAAAAGCAGCTCTCCGCAACGTCTGTCCCTCACAAACACACCTGCTACTGCTGCTCGCCTGATCTTCTCTCGCCTTCTCTTTCCTTCGTCCCACCCAATCAGGTATATAGTATGTGACAACAAGGTAATAGCTGCTGGTGACTCTGCCACCCGACCATCCTTCGCGTAGCTGTACATTCCTCCTCCCCCCATATACAAGCTAGGGTGCGGCGACGTCGGGCAACCAGCGATATGCGAAACATTCGACGAATTCCTCCCATAGGCCGTTAGAAAACAGTTGTAATTTCAGTATGATCGTGAACTCCGTGGAAATATGGTGGTGAGCTTCTTCTTGTCTGCTGCTGTTGGATGATTTCGGACACCCGAAAATGCCGGACACAGGGACGATGCTGACGATTGGTAGTTCTTTCGCTCGGAACGCTTGGACAAATGCCGCCACGACTTTCGCAGGAAATGGAGGACCTGCCCACATAACACACACGTATAGCGCAACACATGCAAGAATTTTACTGACAGAGCTCCGCCCGGGATATCAATGTGTACATGTACAAAAGAGAATCAAATCTGCTCGAGCCGGTCCGATGCCGTTGGGCTCACCGATTCGAGAAGCTCGACGCCGTGCTTCCCGGAGGGTAATTCGAGGGGGGGAACACCTGCCTCCGTACATGCTCCAGGATCTTGAGATCCTTGGCCAGGACCGGCGAAATGGCTTCGCTCTCTCGTAGAATCCGGACCGTGCGATCGTGCAGTCGTCGCAGCACGTCCTCTTGCACGAGCGAACTGAGGCCCGGATGAGGTGAGGTGAAAGTCGCATACAGGACAAGCATGTTCCCAAATTGCCTGCTATTGTCAGTACACCAATCGTGACGAGCTGGATATGTTACTCACGCGTGCGTCGTGCCAAAAATGTTGGTCACGACCAGGCGGCGAGGCACTTTGTCAAAGGATGTTGTGCTGCGAATGGCCGCCTCGATGCACTTTCTCGAGCCCTCGAGGAGCTCCGGACGAATGAAAGGGATATCCCTCCCACCCGGCTGCGAGGAGTTGAGGTTCGAGACCGAGGGTGACGTGACCTCGGACCCCTGGCCATATGCCGCGGGCGATTCTGACGGCCGCTTCGGTCTCGGGCCATGGATCGCTTGCAGAAGAGCAAAGCGCAGAGTCGGTCTCCAAATGATGTACTTGGCCCCGTAATATTTCCCTCGCATGCGGGCCACGTTGATGTTTGGGTGTTCGTGGTCGTTGTCGTCCCAATCCCAGTCGTTCAGCATCTTTCTCCAGTTTTCCAAGTTGTCGTCCAGCGCAGACATGATGCTGTCACTCGGACGCGTCTGCAGGTTCTTCGATTCCCGGTAGAGCGTGGCGTGTACACTGTTCATCGTGGTCCGAAGCTGGATCTGGTACGAGTAGAACCTGAGAATGTCGTCGTCGGCGCTTGACTCAGGTATGGCATCCAAGGTGATCTTGGTCGGGAACTCCTTGTGCTGAGGACTCTCATAACGCCCGATCCCACTAAGAGGCAATTCCAGCTCGGCCGCAATATCACTTTCCAGCTGCAAGCACGACCAGAACGCGAAGTTGATCAGATTTCGCCGGGCCGGCTTCATGGTATTGGTCACATAGGGTGTGGACTCAATCAGGATCTGAGCTGCAATGCAAGCCTTGTTGATGTAGAAATAGCTCGGAATGATGCGCGCTAGCTGGCCCATGTACAGGCCCGCAAGCAGATACGCTTGAATGTGCGACACATCGGCGCCACCAGGCAGTTCTCCCAAGATGTCCGCAGCCTTGGCGAAGTATGCAAGGCCGGGGATGATGTCCATATTCTTGCCTTGCGGATTCGCTGGGCTCGACACTGTGCCATTCATGGTGGCCTGATTGTTGTATGGCGATGTAGGAGCGGACGCCGGGAGGGGGAGATCCGAGTACAGCGCACCGTGTGGTGTCGAGGTGCGCATGGCGGCCGTCGACGCTGGACCGGGCAAGGGTTCCCGGTGAGAGCAGACTTTGCCCAGTGCCACCACAAGCAAGACAATGGCATTGGCGATTGAATGTTCAATGGGAGGGACGTGACTGGCGCTGTAGACTTTGGTGGGTTGCCGATTATAGTCATCTATCGACTTGGGCGAGTCGGTCGTCTCTCGCTTGCGCTTGTTGCCAATGGCTGCAATCTGTTGGGTCGCCCGGTAGTCCCAGCTGTACTTTCTTTTGAAAGCATGGACCATGTTGCGCAACACTTTCGGCTCAAGGAAGGGGTGTAAGATGTGCATGTGCTCCATGAAGCTGCGGAAATATTTGTCGACTGCCTCCGAGTCCAGCATTAATCCACCGCCAGGACTCAGGCCACCGGGATGCTCTCGTGCAGTTTGGTTTTGATTCGACATCGGCACGTGCAGTTGTCCACTGCCCCAAACGCCATGCGGTGACGCTGATTCTTCCTCCACCCGTCGACCTTCGGAGGAATTGCTGTGAGCAGGGCTGGGCGCGCCTTCATGACCGTCGCCCTTGTCTTCGCCCTCGCCACATCCATATAATCGGAGGAGTCCTCTTGAGGTTTCCTCGTCCATAACGTAGGACGGAGTGATCCCTCTTGGAATCAAGGCCTTGATTGACGGCCACAAGACAAGATTCTGCGCGGCGGTAGTGTGCTTTGCAGGCATGGGCGTATCTTCGAGGCTCTCTATCTCGGTGTTCCGCATGTGCTGAATAGATGCGGCGGAAGGATTTTGCGCTTGCGAGCCAAATCTGACCTCAGAACTATCCTGTCGCCGGAAGCCAAACGGTGGAGGTGGCGGCTGAGCGGGACTGGGTCGCTCCTGGGTGCGCATCGGCGTATGACTTGGCGGGTCTGTCATGGCGACATCCATGGTGGCAGCGGGCGTCTGTCGACTCTGCATAAAATGCTCCAGCAACATGCTCATCTTTTCATTCTGCTGCGTCAAGAACTGGTCGATCTTTTCCTCCCGTTCTTCCGACTTTTGCGCCAACGTCTTCACGTCCTCGGCCAGTGAATCCAACTGCGCCGTGATCTGAAGGACCTGTTTCTCCGATTTCTGCGGAGGAATCTCTCGATAGGAGCATTTCAACCCGTTGTCCTTGCAATGCTGACATTCGGGTCTTCCCTCGTCACACTTCGCTTTGCGTTGTCGACACGAATCACATGCTTGTGCGGCTCGCACTGCTTTCCGTCTCTGCTGGTCGTTGTACGGCGCAGGATAGACGTACGGGTAGGCACCAGCAGATGGAGGTGGCCCCGCCGAAGGAGGGCCATAGTTGGGCGGTCCAGGGGGCTGTCCGGGCATCATCTCATGGCCCGCCGTCAAGACATGCAGCGGGGGCTGATGATGAGTACCGTTGGGCTGAGGCGGTGGCCCTGGATATTCATGACGCGGCCTGTAGTCCGCAGGGGGAGGATAGTATGAAGGTTCGTGGGGATTAGTACTCACAGGATGGTATGGAGGTTGTTGCACTTCCGCCGGCGACCTGGTAGGGCCCGACACGCTGCCTGGACGTCCGTAACCTGGATCCGGAGGATAAGCTGGAGGTTCGCGACCTGGGGGTGGAAGTGACGGAGGATATGATTGAGGAGGAGGTGGTGGCGGGTATGGTGAAGGGTGGGCCATGTCCGGTGGCGGCGGACGATGTTCTGCAGAGTCATTGTAGGGTGAAGGCGTCGGGTTCCACGCCGGGCCTGGCGGTGGCATACCTGCGCCTGGTGGAGGAGGATAACTGTACGACGTAGGGGTCTCGGCTGGCGGCATACGGTGGATGTGGTTTGGCGGTGGGTGGCCGTAAAGATTGGATCGCTCGTGCTTGATATCCACGTCACCAACTTCATCCATTTTCAACCTGGGATCCTATGCCTGACAACCGACAAGCCCGTACCTCCCGCGTCGCTATACCCAAGGGAACGTGGTACGACAAATGCGGCATGACCTTACGCAGAGGCGAAAGCGGCGCGCACGATCAACGGGAAATGCTCATGGCCCGATCGTCTATACGGCGCATTCGCCAGGCTGCATGAAAATTCCTGTGGTCGCACGTCCGATTCCTGCTGCGCAGGCTGGCAACCTGGGGGGGTCCGGTTGGCAAGGGAAGCTTCGGTTGGTGGAAAAATGGGAGACCAAACAGCGCGCGGCGCGTGGGCGAGGTTTGCTACTTTGGCGAAATGTCTTTCCTTGACAAGAGCAAACCCGCCTGGAAATCGGCGCAACCAGAATTATCGCTCAGGCGGATTTGATGACAATCCGGTGGTTGGGGGGACGGGTGCCGCTGGTCGGAGATGCCAGACGAGGTGTTGGTGGTCGTCTAGTAATCAACAAAGCAAACAAACTGACCCTCCCATGAACAAACGAATTGGAGCGTCCTGGCCAGATCTCGAGGGGATGCGAGCTCGAGATCAGATTTAGATGCAGGATGGCGGATGGCGCGGCTCTTCGAGTCTGAGATTTTTGGGGATTGGGTCGCGACGGCGCGAAGAGGTCGTTGTCGCTGCCCAGTCGATACGTCTATTCCCGAGATCTGGACGGTCGCATAGCCTCGGAAGGAGTTTGACCGGACGGTTGGGCAGCAAAAAGGAATATCTCGGGTGGCCCTTGCTGAGCTATGCTGGCTATGTTCAAGCAAAAATGTCTAAAGAGAGGTGGTGATGTGTGTCTTGGGGGAGAGTGAGTGGGGAAGCAACCGAGGACTGAGCTTCGAGATGGTGGAATGGCTGCCCAAAGGCGAATCGTAGCTATAGAAAGCTGGCTCGGGGGCCGATCATCCTCCAGGGACTCCAGGGCAGATCGGGCGATGCTACTCTTCAAACCAGCGCAAGGCGGACGGCTGGAGAAGATGAGGCAGAGGGATGTTCTGGGATGTCGATCGCAGGAAGAGCCTGAGAAGAGTGGTAGAAGAGGTGAGGTCAGAGTGTGTGATGGCGGATGGCGGATGGAGTCGAGCGGGTGCTGCGAGATAACTTCTTGGTCCCGGTAACCAGGCCAGAGCCGGCAGTGCTAGCAGCGGTGATGGAGGAGATAGCAGTAGCGCGCTTCTGTCCCAGATGCCCTGCTGTCGATCGGCGCTGGACGACTAGGCTAAGACACAGAGGGGCCTGGCTTGACCGGGCAAGGTGGAGGCGACTGGACGCTGGCGGAGGATTGGAAGACGACCAGAAGCAGAAGGTTGCGGTGCGGGTCGGGTCAAGGTGAGGCAAGGTGGATGATGACCAGGCGTTGAGGAAGAATGGAAAGCCTCTGCGGCCAGGGCAGGGAGCTAGCTAGCTGATGGGATGAT
Organism: Cladophialophora carrionii CBS 160.54; assembly: GCF_000365165.1. Classification (NCBI taxonomy): domain Eukaryota; kingdom Fungi; phylum Ascomycota; class Eurotiomycetes; order Chaetothyriales; family Herpotrichiellaceae; genus Cladophialophora; species Cladophialophora carrionii. The sequence continues at coordinate 116,655 of NW_008481829.1, forward strand.
TGCGGGCTGCTGGCCGCTCGCCGCTGGGCTCCAGGGCCCTAAAATTGAAAGCCTGCAAGTGCCTGGGAGAGCAGCACGACCCCTGTCGCCGCCCTGTTGCCGCTTCGGGCTAGGCGCCAACCCGAGCCTACGGGACTGGCTGTGACTGGTACGACCGTCGTATCCAGGTTCCAGCGCACGCCTGCGACTGCCTGGCGGCGTGGAGGCGTTTTCCCAGGAGATCGGTTGCCACTTGCTATGCAGATGGGATTTACGCAATGCGATTCGAGCCCTGTCAACGACAACGTGCGATGGCGACTCGGGAGGCGCAGCTGGACAGGCGTGGAAGGGAGACTTTCGACTGACAGGAAAATCGGGGCTGGACGCTCCGTTGGCTGTCGAGTCGAGTCGGTTACAGCGATCACCGACACAGAGGCGAACGATCAAAGACCTCCTCGGCGAGCCCCAGGTATCAGATCGCAGCCGGGGCAAGGTACTGGGCACGCGCAGAGAGGGCAAGTACTCGTACAGTATCAGACGAATGATAACGGCGAAGCAGTGGCCTCCTCGACACTCTTGCCCGCCCACGGGAAGTACCAGGCTTTTACAATCAGGGTGCGGAATACATGACACAGTCCGACCAGCTGAGGATCAATGGAACGTGATACTACTGCTACAAAGGTCTTCCTAAGAGGTGGGCAAAAGTGGAAACCAGTTGATGAATCCGTCACGCTGATACTCGATGGAGGGGACAATGAAATGCTTAGTCAAAGGCTAGGGGTAAGCGAGGGTGGCAGTCTCGCGACGAGATAATCCAGTACCCCAGTATATTCTCCGTCTCAGCAATTGGATATCTCGTTAAGTCCAGGCCGCTGCGGGCAGAGCACAGGTAGAGAGCTGTTGGTGACGGGGCATCTACTGCGGCAGCTTTTGCACGGAGCGGCGAGATGGGGCGGATTCGGGCCTGGGAAGAGCAGGTACGCGTGCCCAGTACTGGGTACCTTGGGCAGCGATCAAGTGACTTGCCCCTCGCTCGTCAGACCCGATGATTTTATCTGCTTCCTACGGGGTACTAGTTGAGGCGGGGCGAGGCCCTGGTGGAGCCAAGACGCTTGGGTCATGAGGTTCAATTGTGGGAAGCGACAGTGATAGTCTTCACATGCGTACATGCTTGGACTGTGCGAGATTGTCGCTGTAGCTCACCACTCATCGAGATCGGCCTTCGATTCTCTCCTCAAGCATAACTCTGCAAGTGCATTCTGTGGCCCTGGGTTCCGCACAGCTGGATCTACCGTGTAACCCCCGACTTTCAAAGGATTCTTCCGGGAAGGAAAAAAAATGCTCGGGGATAGCACGGCTTGGAAAATGGCCCAAATCATTGATTGGCTGCTGCGGCGTGTGCTTAGATTGTTTCGACTGACCGAACCATTTCTCCCCACGGCGGCCGGATGCCGAGGTACCCAGTACTTCCTCGCTCCCGGCCATCAGCTAAGTTCAGCCTGAAATCAGGTACGAACCTCTTGTGTGGGACCATCCGAGCTTCATATCGCGGTCTGTTCGGGCTGCTGTCACTGTTGGTTAGACGAAGGGGTACTTGACGAGAGACCCTTCCCAACCCTACCGCTGGTCTCGAGAGAGATTTGAGGCGAACCTCATCTCAATCAGCGTGTGTACTGAAATACGAGCTGCCCTCGTCGCTCAGCCGGGTTTCATGCCTGCTGCTGTCCAGCTTCGCTTATAGACTTTCGTATATGATCTATCAACGGGTTGTGTCTCAAGATGAATTACTCCATGTCTACAGTGCCGTGGGGCGGATCTACATGCTCTTTGTCTTGATGCTGTTCATCCGATTCTGACTCTGCCCAACGAGAGTACACAGTACGTACCAAGTACCAATCAGGCCACTTTGACGTCTCCTGTCCTGTTGGACTTGCTTTGCTCATGGGGTTGCCGGTGTTGGTCACATGAAAATGATCTCTGCGTCTGTGCAGGATACGAGAGAACTTGGCAACACAACGAGTCGACTCTCGGGATGCCCTGAGGGGCTGATCCCTGTTACTCGGTCCGCCTGTGCATAGGCTCCGGACACATTCAACCCTTCGTATAGATCCCCGGAGCAATTTGCATGTTGAAAAGAACTTCTGGCGTCCTTTTCGCCACGCCTCTCCGGAGCACCTGCTCTGAACAGATGTCTTTGTCGCTTTACGCTCTTCCTCCTTACCTATTCCAGCTATCCGGCCGACTCGTCTACACAGTTGCTCAGGGGCATGGCCTGGAAAAGGCACCCCCACCGCTCAGCTCCGGCCTCGAAAACTCCAGTCGCCCAGTACCTCTTACTTTTCAAGCGGTACTCCGTACGCGTTGCTTCTTGTTCGCCAATACCGCTTGGTGCTTCTTGACCTGTGTATATCACCAATGTTACCTGTGATTTCAGAATGTCATTGAAACTCGTGTTTGCTCTTCACTGATGCGCGAACGTCATCTCAACTTCCACTCTGGTGACTCTGATACGTAGTTCGGTTCCGAGCAACGGAATATGGCCGCTGGACATAGTGTGGACCCGGTTTGACTTTCCGATCGCTCGACGTTTCATCATTCATCCGCTCGGGACTGCGTCTGTGGCCCTACCACCGTACCCAGTACATTTCGGGTCATTAACCACAATATTGGTGTCGGCACCTCCTCTGGCAATGGGGATTCATGATCTCCACAGTCGTGTCACGCGCCTCACGCTCGGGTTCATGCAGAGTCCTCGTGTCGAGGGATGCTCCAAGTCACAGGTTTGCACCCGAAGACGGAGATTTGAACCTGAAACACTGATCCTTCGACCAGCTGCAGGTGCGATACGCGCTGACCCCCACCTCAAACTTCCCAACCTCGCTTTTTATAACCGGTGCACTCGCATGGTGTTCGAGTGTCAGTTTTCAACTTAGTCGAAGAGTCTGAATCGGCCGAGCACAGAAACGTACTACCATCCAATCAAAAGATACCATGGCACGGTCTGGGGCGGGATGCCGGTGCTCAAGCTAGACAGAATCCTCGACACCGTCGACTCGATAGCTCCCCACTCCACCGAACCAAAGCGTCGGTGGTGCGAATCATTTCTTGGAATTTCTTGTTCGCGTTAGTGATTTGGAGACGCCATCCCCGTGCTACGCAGCGCGAGCCTTGGCAAGCTATGTCTTAAGAGAAAGTGCAAAGACCTCGAGGATATCGTCGGCCACAAACATTGCGTTGTTATTCGCCCGGAGAATGTCCATCGCGCCACAGTTGCCTGCGGGTCCGTGGACGTATCACCAGCCGCCTCTTCTAAAGACGACCGACCATAGCTTGGAGCACGAATATCTGATGAATTGTGATCCGCAGCTGCCGCGACGAGTTCCCGAGTTGGCAAATCACTCGGCGCGTGCCTCTTTCCGAAAGATTCAATGGAACACGGACATGCTCGAGGCTACGATTCCTAGCCAAATCCCGGACGTTGGGCAGCATTCACGGGCAGATCTTGCCTTGTTGCAGACACCGACGTACACAGAAAATCATAGTTTCTGATCGTCTATTCCGACCTCCGAGGTCGTCGACGTTGCACCCAGTTGCGTGATCCATTGGGGGTGGAGGCCCCGACGATCGCCAGCTCGACTGCTACATCTGAACCCTGGGCAGCTGCAAAGAATTGTGCCACGGCTGACTCCGGGAAGCTCCAGGTGCTCGGTCGGGCCGCGAGGGGGTGTCGCTTAGTTCCGGGGCGACAACAATCTCGCGCACTGCCTCAGCCATTGGAACTTCCAACGCAATGTACGAGTACGTGCTGTTAGCAGTGATTTGATGTCTGTCGGGCATTCATGCGAATCAGTACGTCTCGGAGCGAAAGGCCGCCGCTCATTTTGTTTCTCCATGCTGCGCGGTTGTGCATTTTAATTGCTAAACCCCAGAAATTGCCTGACCGACAGCAGTAGTTGGTTCTGGCAAGCTAAGAAGTCACCTCGTACTTGGTCTGTCCATTGAAGACCCAAGTTGCTAATCCTGAGATATCACTGGTGCCACCAAAGTCGCCTCTTGCAGCTGGAATATGCCTGTCGACGTTTCCCCGCCTTCCCGTCACTACCGAAGATTCTGGTGCCATTCTGCTGGGTTGTGAGCCGGAAGGGACGGCGGGAGCGGGCCTTGGAAACTCCCTTTCGGGCTCCTTGCCACAAATCCGCCTTGGTCGCCGACGATAGCCTGTCGAGCCGTGGCCACTGACGGCACTGTCCACATGACTGGTAACCACTGTGTGGGCGATCCCTGTCCGACGCCTTCTCGCTTCGAACGCGAGGCTGAAAAAGCTACCCAAAACACCGAACTTTGATCAGGGACTCGGTGGACACCGCAGTACGAAGAGTAATCAACAAATGTCTCAGGCTGAGGAACCTTGCAAAATCATCAGGAGGAATCCTGCATCCGCACGTGGCGCCGTCATCACCGATGCCATCCTCCTCGTCCCACAAGTGAGTCCGAGTCAAATCTCCTTCCAGCACACGGTCATTGTTCCTAAATAGGACACTCACCGCGCCCCATCTTCTTCCCCCGTAGAGGACTGAGCCGGCTTCTGGATCGTTCGCAACGTCTTCTTCGATCTAAGAGAGCCCCTCATAAGCCATGCTAGAGTGCACGGGACACAGCATGAGGAAGAAGTCCCACATCCCACCGTTGCTCAAGTCCCAGTACGAGTAATTTCACCACGATGTGGGTGAGGTTGCACCGAGCAATGATTACGTACTCGTAGCCCCTGTCCTGAGAAGCAGGAGACCCATCTGTGCCTGACAGTGATGTCAACCGTGAGATCCGATTCAGTGTGCATTGGGACTGCCGCAGAAGGAGGAGCAAACGGAATTGTCAAGGCGGGCGTCATAGAATTCAGCTTTCACTACAACTTTACCATGACCGAATCGTCATGTCCTGGCACGAAGCACCGGTCAGAGGAGGATTCGCCAACCGGCTGCGCTTCGGCATGGGCGTTCCGAATCATCAGGGTGCTATCCTTGGGCTTGCACGTACTGGGTAGTTACCGAAAAGGGCAGCGAGTGTCCTCTGCGAAGTCGATGCCTGGCTTCTGACGGAATCCGCTAGACTGCCAAGGTGGGCGTCGTCTCCCCCTGGCTACGCTGAAGAATCGTCAATTGCGGCTTGCCGTCGCTTGGATCACTGGACAAGAATCTCAGACTTGCGGGATGTGTCGGCTTGAGACCCAGGGCCATGGTCCTGGAAAACGATTCCCACTAGCCAAAGCGAGCGTGGCCCCCAAGCAAGAAACCAAGGGCCGATGGCATCATACCAGCTTGACTTTTCACTCTCCAGATGTCCGAGAGAGGAATAGAATACTGCGTTTCCACAGGGGCCGTTCACTAGCTCATTGTCTGGTGTGCGCGCACGGAACTGAGTCGAGAAGCTACTCTCCTGTGGACGAGTCACGGTACAAGCACTTGCATAGCATGATTCGAAGGCATCCCCGAGGACTTCTCCGCCGATCCCCGAAAGGTAGAAAACGTGGCCGATAACTCGTCCTCGATCCGGTCCTCGTATGCAGAGTGGCTCTCTCAGCAATGCATCAGCAGCCACCGTCCTTGGCGGATGTGACGGTGGGCTAGCCTGTCAGATAGCAGAGACGAGAAAGCCGGCTAGCAAAGCGAGACGAATCAGCTTGCCTCAGTCAGTGCACAGCACATTCTCGGGGACGGAGTGGTGAAGCTCCAAATCCAAGATCCTGACGATGAGGTACGATTGGTGTCTCTACGAAGGTCAAGCGAAGCTCTCATTCTTCACAAGCTGAACCAGCTCACCCACCATCCATCCCGCTAAGAAGCACTTAGTGACACAACAGCGAAGTCAGACTCGATGCGGTGCGGATTTGTGGATGATGATTTTGTGGCACAGTGCCCGGTGTACTGGGTACGGCATCGCGGAATCGGCATGACTTTTGACTCTGAGGAAAATATCACCTCGAGCAGCTCCACGGAATGGCCGCTCTCATTTTCCTGTTGGTGTGGCGCCGTCAGGGAGTCGTGTCATCTACCCAGAACTTAGCACTCGTACCCAGGACATCCTACGCCATACTGGGGGTACTACGATCATTAGTGCTCTCCCAACAAAGCTTCAATCCTGACATCGGCTCGCCCCTTTGGATTTCAGTGACAACAGCAGCACAAACAAGCACGCACAGGAGCGCATTGCGATTGCTCCTTGTCGAGCTGACTTGAGGGAAGTGCCATTGTTCCATTGCAGCGCAGGAGACAGAAACAATAATTAGATCATACCGAAACTCAGAGGATTTGTCGTGATGAGACTCTGTACGTAAATGCTGCTAGTACGTAACTCCAGAGCCACTGCCACGTGGGAATCTGCGCAGCATCCACCAAGCCCGATGGTGCGACTTTCGGATCCGCAGAAGGGCGGTGCTACGTACCAGCCAGGCAATTGGCGTGGGAAGTGCAGTGTACACAGTACTGGGTAAGCTGGTCGACTGCCTCCGACACCACTAGCACGACCAGCTTGGAGCGGAAGACGGGGACGGGACACAAGGAAGAAGTCCTCGGTAAGGAAAAGAGAGCACCCCAGGAACAAGGGATCCCCGTACCAGGACACAGGACGGCGTACCGAGCACGAGCACGGGGAAGACAGTCAGTATTGTGTACTTTCTACTCTACCAATCCAGCAGGTCAACTGAGAGGTACTGCGTACTCGGTACCACTCCTGACTTCGACAAGTACTGGGTAAGTGCCCAGTGAATGGCACCCAGTACGGTTTTCGCAACTCGCTCGCCCTGCGCGACCGCATCCGCTGGGGTCCATCATGGGCATCCATCCATCCTCGGCATACGACGGCGCGGCCGCGTGCGAAAAAGCGATTCGCACTCATTATTGGTTTCCTGGCCCTTGCAGCCTCTAGCGAGGAAGATCAAACAATAAACCTGAAACCTCAATACAACCAAGGGGGCGAGCCATTGCGCCAATTGGCCCGCGCAAATCCGCGCTCGGGGCGAAAATCGCCAGCCTGGGAGATTGGGAAACGGGGAAGCGCGGGCCTGCACGGGGGGCATGACGAGGAAGATGGCGAGGGCCGGAGGAGGAGCTGCAGTAGACGGGCATCTCGTACCTCGAGATGCGACGATACTGATACACCCCGACGACGGACTGGTGAACACACCTGCAACTGCAACTGCACCGCGACACGCGGCCCATGCAAGACAACGTGCTTGTCAATTGGAAGACCACGCTGGGAAAAGGATGATGATAACCCTTTCGATTTCCCCATTCTCCCATGCTGCATACGAGGCCATGCATACGAGGCATGCCAGACCCGCCTGTCGCCTCACTCTGTGCGCCGCTGCAGGGATGCGATGCCTTGCCTCGACTGTGTGCTCGTCCGAGTACTGGGTACTCGTACACTTACCAGCGCTCACATTGATATGCATGGTCCTTGTCGTCCGGCTACTGTGCAGTATTTTCGTGCTTTGTCATGGGGGAGCTACTGTACTTGCCACCTGCGGCGACAGCACCGACAGCGGGCTTTGGTGAGTGATCGCCGCCAGGACAGGCCTACGAACACGATAGAATGGCGCAATTGAACCCCAAACGACAGAAGGTGATGTCTGATGTGCACTGCTGGAGGCAGTGTCGCAATTCCTCGCCTTGAGATGGGCGGACATCCCTCACTTCGTCTGCACGGTACGATCAATCTCGCCAGCAAGCTGCAAGGACAAGTCGAACCCTGACCGCTCTTGTCTTGGGGAGGTCGCTCATGTCTACGACACCCCGGCCTGGACACCCTGCGTGTCGTAGTCTCACAGTGCATCACATTTGCGGGATCATCGTGGCTAAACTCAATCGTGTGTGTGAGGCAGCATTATTTGAAGGTGAGGTCGAGACTCCCCCACTCGAAGAACTCGACGTGGTTGTACGATACCGTCCGCATTGCCAGATTAGGGGTCTTGATAGATGATCGTCGCGCAGAAGGTTCCCTGCGGCGCGAAAATGCTGACAAGATGAAATCCACGGCTCGTCTCGAATCCCTGAACCGCGGGTGATGATGCGTCCCTCACGGCTGGTTCGCCACAAAGCTTTTCCCTTTCTGCCCGCCAAAATAACATCCGAAGTTTTGGGGGACGATCTTCGGATGCAGGGCCCCCGGACGTCGGGACAGTCAAGCCACCAGCAGCGCTGTCACCGTCACCATGACCATTATGGTTTACCCAAAGAACCATGCCACGCCTGGCATGTGTGGTGGCCCTCGGAGATGTTCTCTTCTGACACGGCGCACGGCTCTCGTGGTCTCGTGGCCCTGCGAAACCGTCCGGTCATTCCATCACATTTCTTGATCAGAGATTGACAGGTCGATTTGCACTGGCGATTGCGATTGCCGTTGCGATTGTCGCATGGCGTGGTGGAGCGCGGGGGAGGTTGGTGTGGTGACACAGGCGCAACATGATCCGTCACACAGACCACACAGACAGGGATGGAGGGAGGGAGAGAATGTGCCACCATGAATGACTGGACCGGACTGAACTCAACTGAAATGAGATGATATGAGATGAAATGTGATGTGATGTGATGTGTCGACTCCGCCCCTTCATCTTCCCTTCCCCCCTGCCAGGTGAGCACGTCGAGCAAGATGGCATCCGAAAAGTCCATTCGTGCTCCCCAAGCCGGAGTCGAGTTTCTGGGTGAGACCGACCCCATCATGCACGTCGAGCGACACTTTCGGAGACCCGACGCTGACCGAGCTTGATGTCGATGCGGATGCAGGAGAATCCTAGCAAGCCAAGTCACAGCCCTGTCCCAGGCCAACGCACCGCACAAGACCGAGAAACGGGAGTTCAAGATAAACGACTACAGGATTGCGATTCTGGGAATGCAAACAGAACCGGTAGCATCGTCTGCAGCAGCTACAGCCGTTGGCATTGCATTGCACTGCACGGCACGCCACCTTTCAACACACCACACTGCACAAACGTTGGGGTGTCTGGCATCTCTTCTCTGTCCTTGTCTCCCCCTACAGCTTCCCTCCACTGCTGGTTCCCTCGATGAAGTCCTTGGCCAGACGGAGCGCCTCCACTGCAAAAGCCACCATGTTTGCCTGCCTGTCGTTGCCCAGGCCGGTGTTCAATTCCTTGCTCGTCCTGTCGTTCTGGCTCGCCACCGCGAGCGCCACGTATGACCTGTTTCCAGCGCGTCAGATGATTTGAATTGTTTTTCGTTTCCAGGCAGAGGCAGCCGGAGCACGCGGATATTACTCCCGAGATCGACGCCCAAGAGGAACACGAAGGCGAGGACGGGGGACAAGGACAAAGGGGGATGCTCACGGCTGTCGATTGGGCTTGTCACCCGACGCGGTTGGGCCAGCGGTGCCTATTATCGATGCAATGCACCGGCGGTCAACAAAACATATCCTGCCAGACAAGGAACACGATGGGTCCCCAACGCAAGTAAATAGACCCGAGTGGGTGACACAGACTCTCACGCACACACACGCAGATACGTACCGGACTAGACACACAGAAATTATGTAACGCCGTCAGTTGACACGGTTCTCGTACACAGCGACATATCATACCAGCGTCAAATCATATGACAGATCCAAATCTCGCACGAACAGGACAGAGGATGGAGGACAGAGGACATACCTCGCCAATGCAATACGTCGCGTCCAACTTGTCCCTGACACTGCGCGCCAGTCCCTCGACCAGTGTCGGCGTCGGCCCGTCATAGACATCAATGTCACGTTGCTGCCAGCCGGCGAACGCGATCCGGGATTCCAAGGTGTACAGCGTCAAGCCCTAGCACACGTAGCAGAGTCCGTTAGCCTCCACCGTAGCACCCGAGGCCCCTCGCCGTCGTAGCAGGGATTTTTCAAGAACGTCACAGGGGACATTGACTGTCCTCCAGATATGTAGAGGCCTCGCCGTTGTTGGATTGAGCCGAGCCGAGCTATGTAGGCTGAGCTGGAAAACATGGGAAAACACGCACGCCACGGTATATCTTGCTCGCGCCCGGCGTGGCCAGCAGCGCCGCACTGATCAGCCCACCCGCCGCCGTCTCGGCCACGCAGACGGTCTCGCCGCGTGATTTGAGCAGGGAGGCGACTTCCTCGGCCGCGGCCTTGAGCTGGGGTGGGGGAAACTGTGCCGCTGCTGCTGCTGACGACGACGACATTCTCCAGGTGCCGTTGACACTGAATGTCCGTGGTGGGGTTTGCCTGAGGTAGATGGGAAGGGATCGAACAGGCGAGATTGTAAGACTGTAGGTTCTGTTCAAGAGCATGAATACCGGTGAGGAAAAGGTTGATACAGAATCCCGTGTTGGAGTAGAAGTGACGGATGGACAGATGTATGTACCATTATGTACATACAATATCAATCACTCGCGAGTGCGGGGATGATGGGCGACGATTGATATCAGGATCCCGTCCGTCCCTCCATACAGTAAGCCTCGGGTCGAACATGTCAGCCAGTCAGTCAATCGATCATTTGCGGCATCCAGCGGCCATGTAACATAGCCGTCGCTGTCGCCGTCGTTGTCGTTGTCGTTGTCACCGGTACTGCACTGTCACTGTCACCGTGACTGTGACCGTGATCCGAGAAGAATGTCCTTGGCTTGCTTTGGGACTGAGGGCGAGGATCCGAACGAAGTGGATAGTAAGTAATTCGTTGACACAAGACGCAAGGGTCAGCCCAAGTAGAGCGCTGCTCGATCTCCCTGCTACGAGTTAGGCAGTCCGTTCCGTTTGAGTCCTTTGCATCTAAACTACACATATACATCAGTGTCCGTACTCCGCTAGCGACAGCCCATCTGTGCACAAATTCACGGCAGATAGGCACTCCAGACCGACCGGATGAAGGACTTGAAGTGGTCCAAAGCGCAGGTTGGCCAAGGTATCGTGCAAGACCTCCTCGGTGGTCCTTATCTCCGTCGAGAACCCTGAACACTCCGTCCGAACGGCGAGCCTGAGTCGCTCCGCCCCAAATATACGGCAGACAGAATCGCCTCCTCGCAAAAGTCGTACTTGCGTGGTCCTGTGAACCCGGTGTAAAGACAACGCTACGATGTGGGTGGGATGGCGGTCCCCCAGAAGAAAGAATGCGGCCCTCCTTCAAGGACATTGATTGACATGCAACCGACAGCCCGAAAGATAGCAATCGTGTCGTCGAAATGGCAGATTGTATCTACCTCGTCTTCGATCGGACGACATCGCCAAAGTCCTTTCCGCACAGCTGAAGTACGGGTGGATGGCCCCCCGGGCGTCAGGTACGATTGCACTTTATCTGGCCTATTCGCCTAGCCCTCCTTGCTTCGCTGACCCCGTGCAGAGGGTGTTCAACTTGATCAGGATGGGTCGGATCGTGGTGACGCGACAGGCAACTGCATACCTGCGCACCTACGTACCTACGTACCTATGTAAATACCATGTCTGCAATCCGGGTACCACACGAGCGGTCTTCCTTCGGTTATCATCTATCGACCCTTTGACGGGGGGCAGCACTCACCCGCTACAGCTTGACCCACCCATTCGCGAACAGACCCGGGGACTCTCCACGAAGCCGAGGACTCGAGAGTCGAGATGGGGGCCACTGCCGCGAGCAACAATGCGCGGAAACGGCTGAGGAAGTTGAAAGGCCTGAATCAGCGCCGCGATCAACGCCGGAATCGACGTCGAGAGGCGGACGGCCATCCTCAAGGACACGGCACTCAGCAAACTGGGCACGTCCAGAACTCAAATGGACCATGCAGAGCTGAGATACTCCCGATGAGTACATCTTGTACGGCATAACCTGGGAGTCGGGAGACTCGAAACAGTTCAAGTCACGAACCGTCATTTCCTACGTACATGGTCAAGCTGCTACGGACTAATGGAGAGAACGGGCAGACGGTGAATGGCTGTGATTGCCCGTCGCCCCTGTGCACTGTTGACCTACTGGACACGGAGTGGGCTGGGCTGTGTTCGAAGTCCCGAAATGTGATTGTAAAAGTCCGCAACACGGCGACGTAGGTGTCAGCTTGCCACAGCGTTTCAAGGACCGTGACGGCCACACCGACAGGTCGGAACTCTTATTGTATTGATGTCTAGCCGCCATTTGGGCCTGGGCCGGCAGAGACTGAGCTTCAAGTCGCTGCGTACCAAGTAGCATGTCACAAGGTCTGCTGGAGCCGATTTAGGTCTGGAATTTGTCGATAGAGCCTCTGGAGCGGCTCTACCTGAGGACAAGGACGAGGACGAGGACGACTTTCTGCCCGATCACCCGACTGAAGCTGAGTTTCCCGTGGAAGCCGGTCCCGCCAGGACTCTGTGGGCTGCGTTGATACTTCGTGCGGCGTGTGAACTACCAGCACTTTCGGGCGGCACCAACCGGAGATCAGGGGTTGATGGCAGTTTTCACCAACCTATGCCTTCAATTCAACTCGCTGCTCAATTCGCTTCTCCTCTCCTTCTTCTTCATCCTGCTCAGCCTTCTTCATGCCACTCACAAATTCACTCTTGCTGAACAAGAAATCCACTTGCTCCAACGTCTTGCCACCTGTCTCCGGGCAGAGGAAGAACACAAAGGCGATGGCGACGAGGTTCCCACTGAGCACCCACAGCCAGAACTTCCAGCCCACATTGGTCAGACCGATGGGGCCGGCGAAGACGGTAATGAACGTCATCAACCACTCGCCAAACCCGGTAAAAGCACCGCCAATGTGTCGATACTCGAGCGGGGCGATCTCGGAGCAATACAGCCAGACACAGCCCTGCCACGCGTACCCGAACACGAAGAGGAAGAGGAAGATGATGCCGATTCCCGCCCACTGGATGGAAGTCGTTGCAGGGACCGCCTGCAGCACGGTAAAGATGAGAATGAGGACGGACATGACGCACGCTCCGTAGAGGAGCACCGAGCGGCGGCCGACTCGTTCGATGGTAAAGTACAGCGGTACACAGCCGAGAGCGAAGAAGATATTCAGCACCCCGGCAAGAAGACTGACCAGGGAAGGTCGAGCCCCGACTCTGCTGAGGATGACCGAGCCTGCGGCAATTAGCATAAGCACCGAACTGACTGGGATAACTCACTGTAATAGGCCATTAAACTGCTACCCATCCACTCCCTGATCATGGGGAGCCAGAAGCATATGCACAACCTTCGGATGATCTTCATTGGTGTGCGGTCGATGATACCCGAGGTGAGGAACATTCTCCAGTGAAGGCTAGACGCCGCTTCATCCTCTGCCTCGATGGCAAGCAGAATCTCTCTTTTGATTCGCTGCACTTGTTCAGATTGAATGGCCGCATCATTCAACCGTTCCAGAGCATCGTCCCCCTCGCTATGCCGATTTTTGGCGTAGTAGTAACGGGGCGTGTCGGGGAGGAAGAACATGCAGACTCCTGCGATAATAGCGAATATGCACTGGAACGCGATGGGAACCCGCCAGCTCCACTGCCCATTGGATTTGGTACAGCCATAGTCAATCCAATAGGCCAACGGGACGCCGGAAATCAGCATTATCGCATTGAAGGCATTGGCTGGCCCACGGTCGCCGACTTCAACGCCGGTTTCCGCAAGGTAAGTAGGGACAGCGCTTGAAATACAGCCGATAGCAAAGCCCGTGATCACTCGGCCGACCTATGTGAGACACCACGTCAGCAACTCTCGCTGAGGAGACAAGGACTCGGAAACAGTCCTTCAAGTACATTGCCGAGAGTGTCAATCGACTGCTTACAGTGAGTTGTGCAACCGAGTTAGCGGTCGACTGAATGACCGAACCGACCACAGCAGCTACGTTGCCCAAGATGATGGTCCCCCGCCGACCGATTTTGAATGCAAATGTCGCCACAATCGCGCAGGTGATGCATGCCGACAAGGAATAGGAGCTGGAGATCCAGGGAATCACCCATTCTCCCGTCGGATTGTCGATAGCGTCCAGGAACGGTTTGTGCAAGAGGACGCCTCCCAAAACACCAGCGTCATAACCGTACATCTATGGACCCCGTCAAGTCAGTATCATGGCAAGGTCAGAATCCCAGGGGAATGCCGTGTGGCCAGCATCGCCTGCCCGCAACACGAAGCTTACCATAAAACTAGTACCGCAGATGAATTTCATCAGCCAATACAGCTTACGGCCACGGAGTGTGATGAAGGCACCCATCGTTGCTACCAGGGAGACCAGGATTCGATTTTGTCACCGTGAACTGCGAGGTCTGGGGCTGAAGAACGTGGAGAAGCTGATGCTACCAGCTTATATCGGTCGTGGCAGGTAGCCTCATCATCACCGAGGTTAGGGATCCGCATGGGGTCAATGCTATTCCACTTGAAGGGACATGAACGGATAGTCACCGGTGTGCTGCCAATGTCGAGAGCTAGTTTCTTTATTAGCGAATACAGTTGGCGTACGTGGATCCTCCGTTCGGTATATGAAGCGTGCCAAGGGTGGAGAACCAGCCTCGTGCCTGCTGTTCAGAGGAGACAAAGTCGACGGTGGTGGATCGATCGGCAGGCATAATCCATCGTGCTTTGTGGAAGCAAACTGCGTCTATGTTCGAGGGCCAGTTCCTGCAACTTCTTTCTCCAAAGAGTATATGGTGCCTCATGCGTGGACCTACCATTTGCCGCCCGATACGATCGACGGTACCTTGTACATCTGCCTGGGAGCATCCGACCTGCCTGATTAGCGGCTCCATGTTGCCGTTTCCTGAATATACCTGGGTATCTCTGAAATGCTGGATTCCTCCTGGATGGAGTGGCACGGTGGATGTGATAGTGGATCATTCTCCACATGGACATGAGGGATGGGGGGGATGTGCGGAGAAGACGCTCGTTGCTCTTCCGGTCTCGCTGTCCTCGCCGGCTTCCAATGTGATATCCGAGTCAGAAATGGATGACTAGCACAGTCCATTCCTGGGAGTCGTTTTCCTGTGGTGCATCGCCGAGAGAAAGGAGCTGACAGTTTAGTAGCCTCAAGGGAAGCCATGGCCACCGATCACAAGAACAGTATCCGACAACTGGTCTGGCCACGACTGCGAGAGGTCGCCTTTCCAGATTCGCGGTTCCACTTTGACTTCTGCAGCTTCATCGCAGATTTCCATGGATCTGACGCTGCCATTCAGCGACTAGCCTCCCTGCCGTGCTATACCCACGCCGAAGTGGTGTTCATAACCCCAGACAACTGTCTTGAGCGACTTCGGTACCGAGCTCTTCAGGATGGCAAGAAAGTACTGGTAACCACCTATGCCCTCAGAAGGGGGTTCTGGTTGCTGGATCCAGTGGTCATCACGACACCTGAGGCAAGAAAGCTTGCGAGCCTCCTAGACACCATGGAAAAGCCAGGACTTGGGAGACATTTAACACTTGCTGAAATGCAACAGCTTGACCTTCGTGTGGATTTGATGGTGACGGGCACGGGGGCGATCAATCAAGTTGGCATCCGATTTGGAAAGGGACACGGCTTCTTCGATCTCGAATGGGCCATGCTGAGTAGCATCCACGTTGTCCATTCTTCTGTCCCTTGCGTTGCCGTGGTTCACGACTGCCAAGTCCTGGATGAAGAGTTAATGCCGGAGGTCTTTGACACTGTCTGTGATCATATCATCACACCCACGCAAGCCATAGAGGTCCAGGGCTCTGTACCCAAACCCAATTCTGGAATTTTGTGGGGAAAATTGCAACCTGGCATGCTTGAGGATATTCCTCCTTTGCAGGAGCTGCGACAACTGCAGGGGAGGTCTTGACCTTGTCGTTACGATGCAGATCTGGTGTTATGACAATGCCGACAGCTCGCTTCGCTGTAAGCCTTTTCAGTCGAACCCCTTCAGCTTCCTGAAAGTCACGGGAGGCGCTGTTGCAGTGACCTCGGTACTACCTAAGCAGCCCAACCGCAGCAACTCGCAGTTGCACAAAGCCTCTTCTATATCGCGCTGGCTTTTTTCAGGTTGCTGCAGGCTAAGACTGGACACCAAGACAGCCGTATGAGTAGTAATCAGATCGCCTCCTGCGATGACAGTTGGTTGCAGGCCACATTGCTCCGCTCGAACATGGCATTTTCCTTGAAGAGCATCTGGTCTAGCTGCTGCGAAGAGCACAATCGTAGAAGAATCGTCGGATGGCTTAGTCAGGGGAGAAGCCAACTGCTGATATCCGACTGCGCTCGCCAATCAATTTCCTCTTGCCGAATGCGGCAATTAGCGAAGGTATGGGTGGCGGGCGCAACATCTAGTCGCCTGCCACCATGGTAAATAGTTCTCAGAGAGAAACAATATAAACAGGCTCATAGATAGATATTCTCTCACCTCATGAATCTTTCCAGAGTCGATCCTATCTCTCGTTGTTGGCCTACTGTTCCAGAGAAGAATTTGCACAGCCAACCATGGGTATCGACTTCACCGTCTTCAAAGGCTCCAAATCCGGAGAGATAGTTGAGGCAAGAGGGCACAGGGACGTTGGTCCGACCCAGGCTCTAACCGAACTATCGCATTGTGGTGTTTGCGGTGTAAGCCTTCCCTGTGCTCGAAGTGATGCTACCTGTAAGTTTCGACTGACAATGCAGACGGATGAGCATTACAAGCATGCAGAACAGGGCCTTGGCCACGAAGGTGTGGGCATAATCAAGGAGATCGGAAGCCTTGTCAAGCAGATATCAGATTTGAGAGTCGGTGATCGTGTTGGTATGGGTGTGAGTACTCCCACACCCTTGAGAGGACCTGGGTTTACAGTGTCGTCACTGTTGTTAACGTCGATCAAGGCTATCTAAGTCCGCAGTGGATGCAGTGAGTGATACCCAATGCGCGTAGCTGGTGTTGGCCGTTGCGAATTTTGTACTGTCCCCGGTGCAGTTCTTGAAGGCTGACAGCAAAGTAGACGGTTTTGTGGGTATTGCAAGCCGTGTCTTACCGGTGAGTGACTTTATATTTCCCTCTTCCCTAGCATAATCTTCACAAGGAGCTCGCGACAAGGCACCACCATAACCGGAGCGAGCCACACCCAGACCGTAGCCAATATTGCGCCAGTTCTGGAGTTAACCTCGAACTCAGGCCAGCACTTTAAGTGTCAAAATAGCGCACGATTTGGGATCGCCAATCTGGACCAAGGTTGTTTCGGTAGTGGTGTGGCTTGGGATGTGTCGGCCCTATTCAAAATTCCGGATGAGATCTCTTCCGAGTCCGCAGGACCATTGATGTGTGGTGGCGCCAGTAAGCCCCCTCCTCCCTGTATCCAGCACCGACTCGAGCGATGACGTGCTAAGGACCTTTGTGACCAGCTGTCTGGGGCCCATTGTATGAACATGGCTTCAAGCCAGGCGACCGCATCGGTATCATAGGTCAGTGCGCTGTTCGAAGCGTTGATTGCGGTCAAGTAACACTTCCCTGGGGATTGGAGGTCTGGGGCATCTCGCGATCCAGATGGCATCGAAGATGGGTATGGAAGCCGTGGTCTTCAGCGGAACCGAATCAAAGAAAGAAGAGGCGTTCCAGCTCGGGGCGAGCGATTTCTATGCGACGAAGGGCGTCACCAAATTCGAAGGGGTAGAGCCTGTGGACTCCTTGTTGATCACGACTTCGGTGCTGCCTGATCTCGCTCTGTAAGTCCGACAGAAACTGAATTGATCGAGCGAATGCTAATCCTGGACAGGTACCTGCCTATTCTTGCGCCGTTTGCGAAGATCTTTCCGCTCACCATCAGCATGGACAACATTCCAGTCCCTGCCCTCCCATTCGTGTTGTATGGCTACAGTCTCATTAGGAGCGGAGGAGCGCATCCGCAATCGGTCAAGGCGATGTTGAGGTTCTGCGCAAAGCACGATATCAAGCCTGTCATTGAGAAGTTCCCCATGACAAGGCAAGGCATCATCGAAGCCGTGAAGAAGCTGGAAGAGGGTAAGGTGAGGTACAGGGTGGTGCTCGTCGTGTAGAGTCTCGAGCGTACGACATCTCTAGCAGATTGTAATTTGATGAAGTGGCAAGGCGAAAAGGAATAAGTATCGATTGTTTAGAACTACGCAATTTGGAGAAACAAGTTTGGTGACGCGGTTCGCGCGTCTTGGCCAAATTGCGCGTTCAGGATTCTCGGCAGCGCGTTGAGTGCGCGTCTTTATTGAACTTCGTGCTGGTTTAAATTCAAAATGTGAAAACTGATCGAGACATTTGGTGGTTGACCTGTACCTGTGATGCCCGTTGCGAAGCCATGGCTCGACACGCTCACCACTGCGAAGCTACATCGACTTGCCATCGCAATCGGCGCACCATGCAGCGGCACGAAGGCAGTCCGGATCGAGGGTATTCGACGGGCAGTGACGAGTGTGTCAAGCAAGGATGGAAGCGACGCCTCTGACTTAAGTCTCTTGAGCATTGATATGGGGATCAGGAACTTGGCGTTCGCCCATATCACAGCGTCACTACAGGCAGCAAACTCGGCGAAATATCTGCAGTACACGAAACCCACATTGCAAGCATGGCGTCGCCTAGCAGTATCCGAGTCACTAGATGCCACAACTGCAGTGCCCATATCAGTCCGCGTTGACAATGCAAGCGAGGTTTTGGCTTCGAAAGAGTCATTTGAACCCGTCGACTATGCGTTGCACGCGTACAAACTCATCAACTACATGCTGCAAACTTGTCAGCCAAACCATGTTCTGATCGAGAGACAAAGGTTTCGCTCCGGAGGCGGGCCGGCAGTTCAAGAATGGACGATACGGGTAGGGGTATTCGAGGGAATGTTGTACGCGTCACTTCGGACCATCATTGAGGAGCGAAAGTTGCATTTGAGTGTGGAGCCCATGCAACCTTCCCGGGTCAATCGATATTGGCTTGAAGGCTGTATGCGTCCGTCCACCCGTAAACTGGTTGGACAGGAGGTGAAGAGAGCGAAAATTCAGCTAGCAGGCAATATCCTCCGAGAAGCAGACGCAAACATCTGCGTGGGAAAAGAGATGCAACCGATTGTCGCTGACTTTGTATCTGGTTGCAACAAGGACTTTACGAGCAAGCCAGCAGCAAACGCTGGCAAGATGAAGCTGGATGATCTGGCAGACTCACTTCTGCAAGGATTGTCATGGATCAAGTAAGTCCGCCCCACATGGAATGCCCGGCTCCAGAGTCTTCATCAAGAGTTTTTGCTAGCCCTTGCTCTATTCTGTTGCTGTTTCTTCGCTAACAACGAGACAGGTGGCAGAATAGCCGGAGACGCATCGAAGCCTTGGGCCGAGATGCAATCGACCTGGATTCTGGAGCCGTGTGATGAGACTTCCAGGCGGCAGCTGGGTTCCATGACGACATCTATCTACGAATGACCGCTACCTTGGTGATCACCTGTTGTTGTTGTTGCACCTTGTATGCGGCCAGGGAGACTAGGTTGTTCTGCCTCCATGAAAATCAACCCTCGGAGCATAATCAAAGATGACCTTACGCACACTCGCTGGGCGGTGGACACCTCTCAATAAGTGCATTTTAAAATCACAAAGCCGTCCAAGCAAGAGCTCGGACTGGAGCAGTCGACCACGCCGCTTTCTACACCGGGACAACGGAAGAGCAACTTCTGGCCTGGCATAGGTCGCGGAATCATGATGCCTTCCTCGGACATCTCAAAGGTCAGAGCCATGGATCAGCCAGGATGGAGCCAGACAGAACAGAGCTGAGGGCCACTGGAAGGTGAGCGGCAGTGGGAGTCAGTCGATTCGGGCGGCCGACAGAAGCAAGGCGCTGCCTCGACGCAATGCACTTGTGGGGTTTCGAAGAAATCGTGGGTGCCCGGAGACATCCTCACAGAGTTAGAGTGACCTGCAAAACTTAAACAAACTTGACAGGCCGGATGTTGTACGACTTGATGGGAGCTAAGTCAATGGGTTGCGATGTTTGTGGATGGGAGCCGGCATGGCTGAGATTTAAAGCCGAGAATATAACGATCAGATGCGTCCGACTATGAGTCTGTCGTCACGGTCAAAACAATAGCGAGAACTAGCCGAGAAGGAAACGATTGACAGATATCGACTTTGTGCGCCGTCTCAGGACACGGGAAGCCGCACTCGGTGCGACGAATACAGCTGTGAGGTCCCGCAAAGGTGATTTGAGGAAGGAACACATTTCTTTCACTTCTCTCTCAAATACCCTTCAACACACCGAAGCCTCTTTTGCTCTTGTCACTGAACCGTACACCACTCAGTCTCTCACTTCTGACCTTGTCAATCATTGACTCACCCATCAAATATGCTGCACTCGCTTCTTCTCCTCGCCTTTTCACTCTTCCTTGCAGTTGCCTGCGCCTCTCCTCGTCATCAAGCTGACTATGATGACCCACTTGCAATCAGAGACGTTGTCACTGTGACCAGTACGCTGACTGCAACTGTCATCGCTTCCACTCTCACTTCGACCACAACAAGCTCAACCACAACCTACGCCACGCCTCTCACTCAGCCAACCTCGTGGCTCACAGTCACTGCCGCGCGGAGTGGCTCCGAGATCCACCTCCTCCCAATGAATGCCGCAGGACTGCGCTTCTGGTTGGGAGGCAACACCATCTCGTACTGCCCGGAACAAGTTGAGGCTCAGGGTGCATGCCCTGTAAGTTAACCTCGTTAGTGGCGACATTGACAGATTCCATATCAGTCCACAATATCAGTGCATGCTAACCGGTATTCGCAGCCTGGCAACACCACCGTCCTTTCACTCTGCAGCATGGTGAGCGGACCTCTGATGGCAGGTACATCATGACAGGCTAACACTCCATCAAGGGCGTTCTTGCTCCCGGCGGCCAGCAAATCTATGTCACCCAAAGAGGCGAGCTTGGCTACACTCAGGCTCATAGCGTATCGATGCCACCTGGAGCAATTTCATGTCCTTTCACTTATACAAAGGCACCCGGAGCATACATTGGACGTCTTTTGATGTCCATCGGAGCTCCTTTTGGAATCACAGGTTTCATGGCTTGTCCCACGCGAAGCCGAGGCATCTACCAAGTGTTCGGCAACCTGAAGAATGCAACGGTTCCGCTGGGCAACGTGTCTCAGTGTATTGGATTCGACCCTCTTGCGGCGGACGCTCCTGGTCTCGGTGCATGGCAATACAGTTGAGCTCGCGTGGGATGGTTGACACCGGAACAGAAGGCAAGATTTCTGTGCCAATCGAGAACAGGTTATGCATGTATGAAAACTTCTTAAGTAGCTTATGCATGTGCTCGGACCAGAAAAGCCATGAAGGTGATAGAGTCGTGTCGTTGGAGAATGAATGGTATTTCTACAGTCGGTCGCTCCACACTTTCCGTTGTGTGCAGAGATCGTACCCAATCCAGCGCTTACTGTCACCCATCTGTGTTGATGAGGGAGGGCCGAAAACTTAGAGCAAATCGGGCTTCGCCGCTTGTCCGTGCCAATGGAAGATCCCGCACGACGGCGGGACTCCCAGTTTGGCAATGACCTTGAACCTCGGCACTTCTTAGGGCTGGCGGCATGTCTTTGTGTCTGTTTGACCAGGAAGTCCTGCTGAACCAGCCCGTTATCACAGTACTGGTCACATTCAGTACTAGGTACATTCAGCGTTACAATCTCTGGCCCTGCCAACTCATCCCAGCACAAGCCGCTGGACATGTGGGAGTGCCAACCGCGACAACAGATTTGAGGCAACGCTCGGAAAAAAGGGACAGACGTCAGGGATGTTTGATGATGTCTAGCTTTCAGTTACCCCACACTGACTGGCGTCGTCAACTGATTCTTGAGCTCATCTCATCCACATCCCCGGCTCTTGTGGTCGCTAGCGGGTTCGTCGGAGTCCACAGGGACAGCAGTGATTGGATGCTGTGGCAACGGCAACATCTCCTCGCGCACATCTCGTCGGGCGCGCATTTGCCCTAACGCTTTCGAGCTGGGAGCTGCTCTGACGTATATCATTATATCAGTCTCCTCGACTTCCCTTTGCTCGACGAGAGCCATCCTCCCGACTATCAATTTCTGCTATACTTTGGTTCAAATTTCCACGAATCTTCATCATGGCGAGCATCGAAACCATTAACGAAGGCGTAGCTATCAATGGAGCCGTGAAGCCAGAATATCGCAAGATCCTATCGCCGGAGGCCACCGCGTTTCTTGCCCTCCTTCACAGAACCTTCAACGGCACCCGTAAAGCTTTGCTTCAGCGACGAGTGATCCGTCAGCAGGAGCTTGACAAGGGAAACCTGCCCGATTTTCTGCCGGAGACCAAGCATATTCGCGATAATGATGCCTGGAAAGGAGCCCCGCCTGCCCCGGGCTTGGTGGACCGTCGCATTGAGATCACAGGACGTAAGTTGGTGCAATCCCGAGGAATTTGAGTCGGAACCTGACCATCCACCAGCCACCGACCGCAAGATGGTTGTCAATGCTTTGAACAGCAATGTATGGACTTATATGGCAGACTTCGAGGGTAAGGTTCCAAAAGTCAAAGGTGATATCGCAGCTTCTGACGGTCCTGGTAGATGCACAAGCCCCTACGTGGGACAACCAAGTCTCAGGCCAGGTCAACCTTTACGATGCCATCCGCAAGCAGGTCGACTTCAAGCAGGGGGAGAAAGAGTACAAACTACGCACAGACAGGGTCTTGCCGACGCTTATCGCCAGACCCAGAGGTTGGCATCTGGAAGAGAAGCATTTTACAGTGGACGGGGAGCCCATCTCCGGCTCCTTGTTCGACTTTGGTCTATACTTCTTCCACAATGCGTTTGAACTGGTCAAGCGCGGCACAGGCCCATACTACTATCTTCCCAAGATGGAGTCACACCTGGAAGCGAGACTATGGAACGATGTGTTCAATCTGTCTCAAGACTACATTGGCATGCCTCGAGGCACCATCCGGGGAACTGTTTTGATTGAGACTATCACTGCAGCCTTCGAGATGGACGAGATCATCTATGAACTCCGCGACCATTCTGCCGGCCTCAACTGCGGTCGCTGGGACTACATCTTCTCGGTGATCAAGAAGTTCCGCCAGCATCCCAACTTTGTCCTTCCCGATCGCTCCGCCGTCACAATGACTGTCCCCTTCATGGACGCCTACGTTCGGCTGCTCATCAAGACCTGCCACCGCCGTGGCGTGCATGCAATGGGCGGCATGGCTGCTCAGATCCCCATCAAGGACAACCCGGAGGCCAACGAAAAGGCCATGGACAACGTCCGTCAAGATAAACTTCGCGAGGTCCGCGCCGGCCATGACGGCACTTGGGTCGCTCACCCTGCGTTGGCGGTTATTGCTGCTGAGGTCTTCAACGAGCACATGCCCACCCCGAACCAACTCTTCAAACGCCGTGAGGACGTCACTGTCACCAAGAACGATCTGCTCAACATGAACATGCCTGGCACGGTTACAGAGGATGGCATCAGAAAGAACCTCAATATTGGTCTTGGATACATGGAGGGCTGGCTCCGGGGCGTCGGCTGTGTACCGATTAACTACCTCATGGAGGATGCCGCAACGGCCGAAGTCTCACGATCGCAATTGTGGCAGTGGGTCAAACACGGAGTGAAGACCGCTGAAGGCCAAACCGTCGACAAAGCCTATGCTCTCCGGCTATTGAAGGAGCAGGCAGACGAGCTGTCCTCAAAGGCACCCAAGGGTAACAAATATCATCTTGCTGCTCGGTACTTCGAAGGCCAAGTGACTGGCGAAGATTATGCCGACTTCTTGACAAGGTATGTTTTGCTGATACGGTCCTGTTATCCCAGAATGATACTAACCAGCCGTGATCAGTCTATTGTACAACGAAATCACCACAGTTGGCTCATCACAGCCTGTGGCGAAATTGTGAACTGGTTGGAGGACAGAAGGGTAATGGACGAAGGTTCAGAAAGACGCGATACTGTCGTCGGCGTGGAAATAGCCATGGATATGGTCGGGTATTGATCAATGTCGCAGGAGCAGAGATCAAGCAATCTTGTACAGAAGTCGCTTGTTAGGTCGAAATGCATCTCGCTTTCTTGCGCTATCCCCGTATCAGAGCGTGTGTTTGCGGAGTCTGCAGCATTCTCAGCACGTCTCGGTTTCCCATATGTTACCGTGCATATGCTTGGGCATCATGAACGCGACGCTGAAAAGCATGCGATGCCCGTTGAGGTCCGCAATCGACGCCGAGGTTCCTGGAACACCTCACATCTGTCGTACGTTCATGAGGTGGTAGGCACTGTAGCGACTCGATAGAACCTTGCCTACTCTGGTCGGCGAGCCTGCATCCCGTACAAGAGTCGCGGAAGACGGGGTTTAATAACTTCCCCGAGGACTTGTTAGGATCATCTGATTCATGGTGCAGAAGTCGGCTACAACAAGTCGAAACTGACGTGAACTCGTCCTCCCTCGAAGTGGGTTCTAGTCAAGCGGGCCCATACTCCAAGAGAAGCATTAGTGGACTAGACCATGTCGCAGTGACGACGCTGATTTTGGCCAGACAGATAGAGAAGTATCAAGCTCATACTCCGTACACTAAATGCATTTGGGCGACCGATCTCTTCCTCATGACTGCGCTTGTTTCCCAAATCGGCGAGGCGCGAGTGCCAGTTTTGTGTAGCGCGTTGCCGCATTTCAGACTCCGTTCACTTCAAACTCAATTCATCCTTACTGACAACTGTGCACGCACCCTTCCCTTTCGTCAGGCATGAGGAGGGACGTGTCATGGACAACGGCAAACGACGTCGACACGGTCCTTTCCCCCAGCGCCTTTCAGCCCTGACGATTTCGAAGTTTTCGTCGCGTGTTGAGCACCATGCTCCCAATGGGTGCCAGCGCGTCGACGCGGAGACCGAGCAGGTGCCTGACATGGTCGATACTGCATCTGCCCCGCTTCACGTCAAAAACAGGCTTTGACTTGAGGCAAGCCGTCTGTCGATCTACCGAAAAGTAGACACAAGTAAGTCCGAAGTACGCACAGTCTGTTGGGATTTCGCGTGTTCAGTTGGTGTATCATTTAGTGCAGCGCGTCGACGGAATCCTACTACTTCCTCATACCAGCCACAAATACAAATTCCGTCAGCAGAAACACCTCTTATGAAGCTATCCGTTCGATGCGATACGTTTTCTTCCCGACGAAGCTGTGTCTTCCCGCGCCTACACCAAATTCATGCCTGCGCAGGGCCAATCCCTGACACCTCGACGCCACTTACACGGTATGCTTTGCACCTGTCACTCCGCCCAGGGGGTCTGAACGTCCCGGGGAGATTTCTGTCCCCTGAAGCCAGAGTCTGATTTCTTCGACAACTACTAGCTCAAAGTCTATCAAGCACCATCCTTCCCGGATCTCGGATGGCTACTCGTACAATGACCCTCAGATCGACTGTGAATCTACTGCTCCATGATGGACTTGTCGCAAACGAATCTATTCGAGCCCTCGTCTCTCGGTGTCATATGAGCTGTAGGCTCGGGCAGAATGATCCAGACTGATCCCCGGAATCCTTCTGCCGGACCACCGGTGCCGATTCTTGGCTTGATACTGATGGAAACAGAGCAATTCAGGTGGACCCATCTCTCTGATAGATGTGGGGCGTCTTCATGTCGCGAGACAATAGCGGCTTCCTCTGATCTGCGAAAACTCAGCCTCTTGTCACGCGAGAACTCTATGTGGCCTCGCCAGCACGGCTGTAATAGGGTATGCAGCCGACAGTGCTCTGGTCGCTTGTCTCCTCCTGTATACTACTGTGGCCTGAACCAGAATTCGTATCAGTCGCCTTGAGTTTCACCTTCAGCCTGGAGCCGTCAAGAAGTACTGACTGGAAAAACCAACATGGCGGATACGCTGCATCGTGAGTGTTCTCGATGATCGCGAGTTGTGTATGTTAACGGATGTTGCAGCTCCTCCCTCAGTCATTGCCTCTTGGCCGGGACCAGACTATGTCAATCCCCAAACCAGAGGGCCAGCTCTGAAGCAAGTCTGTATCATCTTCAGCGGCCTCGGGCTAATCGTTGTCTCTGCTCGGATATATTCGCGCCTGGTCATTACTAGAGCCCCTGGAGGGGATGATCTCCTGGTCGTCGTGGGACTGGTATTCAGCGTTGCCATGTCCAGCATGGTTGTGGTCGGCAACGAACTATATTTCAGTGGCCGACATATATGGGACGTCCCATCATCTGTGATGACGCCGCACCGTCTCAACGTCTGGATCAGCGAGTGGCTATTTGTTCTTGCCGGAACCGCGATCAAGACCAGTGTGCTGCTGTTTTACCAACGATTAAGTGTCAAATTCAACAAGGGATTCCTGGTTGCCACCTGGCTCGGGATTGTCTACAACGTTCTATACCTACTCGCCTTCACGTTGACACTCCTTCTCATCTGTCGTCCGGTTGACGCGTACTGGAATTCTTTCGACCAAAAGTGGGCCGCCACTCACAACTTCTACTGCGCGAAAGAGGGAGCATCTATCCCAGCGGCCGTAGCTCTGAGTACCTTTGGTGACTTATACAGTACGCTGCTGCCGCTTCTGCTGGTTTTCAGCCTGAAGCTTCCGCTGAAGCAGAGTCTCGCCTTGTACGGATTGTTCGGCTTGGGATTTCTGGCATGTGCTTTGGGCGTGGTCAGGGTCGTCCTCACGTACCGGCTGTTCAATGAGACGTATGACTTTACATGGCTGCTATGGGAAATCTGGATTTGGTCGGTTGCGGAGCTCTACGTTGGAATATTCGCGGCCAGCGCACCTGCTCTCCAGCCGTTTTTCCGTCAGTTCTTGGTCGGGTCGATTGGCAGCCTTGCACGGTATTCACGACAACGTGGCGACACGGAGGGCACTGCTTCGGATGCCCATCAAGAGGAAAAGCGTGGCTCAAGCAGTGTTGCTGGTGAGACCAGGGCAGAAGCCGCGGCGATTGGAATGGCGTATAGCGGTGACGAAACAACGGTGCATGAAAGGGGATTCTGGAAAGACATGGGCCGTCAAGGAACCCGGCGATTTGAACTGGGGTCAGATCGAGACGGCAAGGTTGTTCTAGTGCAGGTCCGGGAGCAGGACACTGCTGCTGCTGCTGCTGCTGCTACATCTGGTGGTCCTGGACAACCGTCTAGGGAAGACTCGAACGCCCCGAAAGCAGTCGGGTCGGCCGAGAATTGGCCTCTACCTCCAGCACCGACCAAGCCTCTGCCGCCTCTACCGACGTCGTCATCACCAGGCAGCAGGAATCGATGGTCGTTGCCTTCACAGGCGTCGCAGCAAACGATTCACGTCGTGCTCCAGCTTGATCCCGAAGTTGCCGATCCTGGCTCAGCGGCAGGAAGCGTGCAGACAGCGAAACTCCGCGCGAGATCCCCACTTGCTCAGTCTCAGCACGGCCAAACGGCAAGCATGCTGGAGAAAAGGAAGCCTATAATCGGAAGTCAATCAGCCAAGGCGGTGGCTGGGTCTATAAGACATGGTGTCAACTGGTCGGTACGCGCAGCCCTACTTTCAATCAGTCGAGCGGCCACCGTCAAGGGCAACAGCGGGTTGATACGCTCGGCTGCCACGACAAGCAGGGACTTTGATCCCGACAGAAGGCCATATGTGCACGGGAGGAGAGACGGATTTGCAGTTTGACAGTATTGGGCATAAGCAGGATGAGCGCCATGAAAAATTGGCGGCATGTTGATGTTTTAAATTGTCGGCGACTCGTCGAGGAACAAGGACGCGGCGTTGATACGACGATGGCAGAAGGATTAGAGGAGGATTCTGGGCTTTTGTCCCTCTTCTAGGGAATCCGACCGTTGGGTCTTTTTCAACAAAATAGAATATTTGAACTGGTACCTTCATATGTGAGGGAAATGTTCAGGTACATACTGCGAATATCTACGGAGTTACAGGCTCACAGCTCGTTCGCTCGCTCGTAGATCGGCCGAAGCGACTCCAGGGCCTTTGTCGCCCCTCTTGTGCCTCTTGTAACCCCCCCACCATCATCACGCCGGCGTCAGTTACCGACACTCCGACCAGTTCTTCTCCAACTGGAGGCACGAAACAGGTGTGGGCACGCGGCATCGGAGTGACTTTTGCCGGACTGGAACAACCAGAGCGCCTGGACGGCAGGAATCCCGGATGTTATGTGATGAAGCAATCCGCCTTAGTCCCAAGAATTGCCTCTCATATATCGGGACCATTCTTGAGTCAGTTATAGAGAAAGCGGGCCGATATACCTGGGCTCAAGCAACAAGGCCCAAATCACTACAACAGCAGAGGCTACACGGACAAAGAGCTGAAGGGCGAACGCGAAGAGTTTTCCACCTCATCCACTGTCTCAGCATGAAGATCCTCATCACGGGAGCCGGCGGCTTCATAGGGCAGTTCCTCGCGCGGGAACTGCTGTCCAACCCGGACAACAAAGTGGTGTTGACTGACATCTTTGACGTGGCGGTGCCCAAGGGGGCGAAACACCCTGAAAATGCCACGACGGTCAAGGCGGACCTCCTGAAGGACCGAAGCGTGGTCACGCCGGACCTCGACGCCGCGTACATCTTCCACGGCGTCATGTCGGCCGGGTCGGAAGCCAATTTCGACCTGGGCATGAGCGTCAACCTGGAATCGACGCGGCTGCTGCTGGAGACGATCCGCCACGTGCGCCCGGGCCTCCGGGTCATCTACTCGTCCAGCGGCGCGGTGTACGGGCGGCCCTTGCCGGCCGTGATCACCGAGGACGTGCTGCCCACGCCCGAGGGGTCGTACGGCGCGGCCAAGTTCATGTGCGAGATCCTCATCAACGACATGACGCGCAAGGGCTTCATCGACGCCTTCTGCATCCGCTTCCCCACCGTCACCGTGCGGCCGGGCAAGCCCGCGCCCGCGGCGTCGGCGTTTATCTCGGGCATCATCCGCGAGCCGCTGGCCGGCAAGGAGTGCGTGCTCCCCGTCAAGGACCGGGCGTTTCCCTCGCACGTCACGTCCCCGAAAACACTGATCCACAACCTGGTCTACTGTCTCAGTTTGCCGTCGGACGCGCTGCCCTCGCACCGGCGGGTGATCAACGCGCCCGGCCACGTCGTGACCATCCAGGACATGCTCGACGCGCTGGCCAAGGTCGGCGGCGAGGACAAGCTCCAGTACGTCAAGGAGGAGCATGACGAGCCGATCGCCAAGATCCTGTATACCTGGGCGGTCACGTATGATAACTCGCTGGCCTACAAGCTCGGGTTTAAGAAGCCCGACAGCTTCGAGCAGTCGGTGAGGGAGTATATCGAGTATATGGAGGAGCAGGAGAGATTGGCATGAAGGGGCAATAAAGAGGGTGGGAGAAGGTATGGGTAGATGCAATACGGTAGCTGAGGGTTGAAAGACGAGGCTGAGCAGACAGGGAGTCGCCAGGGCTGTGGCAGGGGGGAGGGGGAGGAGCTACAGCCGGATCCTGCGCACAACCTCAAAGCATGGCCCTTTGTTTGCTCAGTAATTGCCTGATACTGCTTGATCCAAGTATAAAAGTTTAATTCGAACTTCTTCATCACGGATCCTAGTTCAGATTGTCGTCTCCGAGTAATCGCTGTACCCAGTACTCCTGGGTAGGTAGGCAGGGCTGAACCATTCGTGCCATCCTACGTCGTAAAGGCTTCTTGCTGTCTCGGAGCAGGTACACAGTCAACCGCGCCTTGCCACAGCATCGCGCATTGTGCCTATCGCATATTTGCACTTTCACGCCCCTAGGTTTCGGTGTCGGCGTCAAAGCCGATGAATGCCGGTCAACGCCGGTCATCCTATGCCCGCATCACGAAGACACAGCCAATGCAGACCAGTAACGGACCAGATGGAAGGGCCACAGAAATGAGCGAGCAGAAGCAGAGGCAGAAAAGTAGTAGAAGCATCACGCCTCTCCCTCTGGGACTTGAGGCGTCTCGTACTGTAAATTGGAGGTAGAGTAAGATACTCCGTACTGTATACTGTCTATGCAAGCCGACATGCCGAAGTCAGGGGCGAAATGCTGCAAGGTTCAATAGCCGACATTGACAATCACAGCGACAGCGACGGCCACGCATCACCCCGCCATGACCCCTGCCGGACCCTGTCACACTACTCGTATTGTGACTGTGTTGCCCCTCCTCTTCATGCGGAGAACAGGCCGACGACATCATTCTTCCCTCATCCCATGCATTTCCTTTCGACGAGGAACGGGGTGGGGACTCCTACTCGTCCATGCTCGTCCTCGTGCGTCAGTCGAGTTTGACTGGCCTGGCCGCGAAACGTACTCGTACGGCATGTTGCCGACCATGATTGACGGCATCTGCAATACGTGTCTGCAATGTCGGGAACGCCGCTCAGGGCACGGAGCCGAGAGTCTTCCTGTTTCGGATGGCATTGCGTTGAATTGGATTTTCGAAAACCTGGGCGTTGAGACTTCAACCTTTGAGTTTCAAGATTCTTTTCGCCTTGACTATACTTGATCTTCCCACGTACAGAGTACACACTCACACTTATACTCATACTCATACTACAGTAGTAAGGTACTCATACACAGTACTGCACCGTTAGAGAAGAACGAACCCAGAAGCACCACCGCCACCACCATCTCTTCAGCGCCGACGATCCAGAAATACTGACAGACCTTCTTCCTCCCTCCTCCTTCCTCATTCCTCCCTCCAACCTCCCAACCTCCAACCTCCTCCGTCCCCAGGTCTGACACCATGCCGGACCTGTCGCAAAACATCAGCGTGCGCATCCTCAAGGCGGCCGAGGCGGGCCACTACGGCGTGCCGGGCGTGGTGTGCTACAACCTCGAAGCGATCATCGCGTGCCGCAAGGCGGCCGAGGCGAAGCAGTCGCCGTGCCAGATCCTCCTGTTTCCCTGGGCGCAGGAATACGCCGACGACAACCTGGTGAACCTGGCCGCGGACGTGTGCCGCTCGGCCACGGTGCCCATGTCGCTGCACCTGGACCACGCGCAGAGCGAGGCGGCCATCAAGCGGGCCGCACAGACGGGCAAGTTCGACAGCATCATGGTCGACATGTCGCACTACGAAAAGGCCGAGAACCTGGCCCGCACCAAGGAGCTGGTCGCGTACTGCCACGCGCGGGGCATCGCCACCGAGGCCGAGCCCGGCCGCATCAACGGCGGCGAGGCCGGCGTGCAGGACACGGGCGACCTCGAGGGCATCCTGACCACGCCGGACGAGGCCCTGCAGTTCATCGACACGGGCATCGACTTCCTCGCCCCGGCCATCGGGAACGTCCACGGCCCCTACAACGGCGTCGAGAACATCCATCTGGACTTCCCCCGGCTGGCCTCCATCCAGGAGGCCGCCAAGGGCCGGGTGACGCTCGTGATGCACGGCACCAACGAGTTCACCGCCGACATCTTCAAGCAGTGCGTCGCCGCCGGCATGACCAGGTTAAACGTCAACCAGATCGTCTTGTGGAAGTATGAGGACTACGCCAAGGAAAAGGCCGGGCGCACACCCTTGACTGAATTCATGGAGGAGGGCACGAGGTTGATCCAGGAGAGGATCGAGTGGATGATGGATACCATCGGGAGCACGGGCAAGGCCGGAGATGTCCAGAAAGGAGATAGCAGATGGTGAAGACAGAATAGACGTCGCTCGATGCATTCACCAAGATCCCTTTTAAACAGGATTTCTTGCTCAGATAGGAGGCCTATTTTGCTCAATCAGGCCAGACCCCAAGTGGCTTCACTGCCGCTCCAAAGTCAAAACATGTCGACTCTGCTTTTTAGATTGGCCCCCAACTTCCTGCAGTATCACTCCCTCCTGGTCTCACTTCGATTCCGCAGCCGTACTTTCTTTCGTGGCTGGCTCGGTCGCCTTCTTGTCATCGACTTTGTTCCCTTCGTCCTCGTCATCCTTCAAAGTAATAATTTTCGCATCCTTCTCCTCGTCACTATCGCCTAGACTGAATGGATCATTGTCCGTCACCGGGCTCGGATCCACACTCTGTAGAGGTTGCCATTTGCTCGACTTGGTGGTTGCGGCAGTTGTCGGTTTCGGCGACGCGCTATACATATCGCGGATTTCCTCGGGCGGGCCATCCTGGAAAGATACTTTCCGGTTCGTACCTGGTGAGGGGCGACGATCTGGTCCTTGAGACTTAAGCAGGTTGGGGTTTGCAAGTGGTCGACTTGACGTCCGTGGCGGTGCGTCGCCGTCTCGGAGTTCCAGTTTGGAAAAGTCGTCGCCGATCGGTTGCATGTCCGCATCATAGCGTTGGAGGTCTGCACTGCGACGCATCTCGGCACTTCGGCGGCCTGTAAAAGGCGACTGTTGTGTCGGCCGAGCCGGGAGAGGTGGCTGAGCCTGTCCAAATTCGACGTCGTCGTCCTCCTCACCGTCGATTTTCTTCTTGAATGCACTGATCCAGCTGTTGACCGTCTTCTGTGTCTCGACGAAACCTTTCCGGATATTGTCCCGGATCTCTGGGAGGTCGTCTGTCACAGCGTCTATTAGCGTGTATTTGTCTGAATGCAAGCCGGGCGCTATACCATCAATGAAACTCCGCCACGGTACATCGTCAGGATTTGGGCTCGCTCCTGGCCGTCCAACCCGGGAGCCTGGCAGGTTTTCGTTGTATCTTTCACCCGAGCTACGGCGGCCTCTTGGTTGCTGTCTCGGTGCCCCAGCGTTGTACTCCTGCGCCAGTTGTCTGGCATATAGCTCATCGGCTTCTAGCTGAGTGAGTTTCGTGGAAGTAGGAGATTGTTGAGACGGTCGAGGGGGTTTGGCGGGAGGTGTAGGTTCGGGCTCTCGTTGTGAATCTGGGTCACTCATCCCCAGAAGCGCATTGAAAGCCGGTTCGATGTCGCCTCGACTCGCAGTAAGGACTGCTCGAATGACACTAATTTCGATCGAAGGGAATGCCTCTTTCAAGGTGAGTTCTGCCTGTTCCCGTTGAGACATTGGCCGAGGTGGTTTTGAAGGGGGTGCCTCGGCCTTGGGAGGTGGCTTCGGGATCTCCGTCTTGGTCACCTCTACGGTGCCCGTCTCTTGATCGCTGTCAAAATCAAGGGGTCGAGCAGTGGTCGGGGACTCGGGGGGCCCATCTGATGGTTTCAACGGAGATACAGGCGATGACTGCACATGTCAGTACAGGCCGTGCAAGGTGTAAGTAGAGGTACGCACCGGCGTATTGCTTGCCATGTTGATGGTCGACGATGATATCCAGCTCCGGGGGTAGAACCGTATTCAATGGAGAGAGTGTGCAATCTTGCAGGCAGCTGGATTATTGGATACGAAACGACACATGTTTCCATTCGGGGGAAGCTGTGGTCACGGAGTCTCGGTGGGGTCGGAATCCGTTACGAGGTACGCGGCACAGTGGCTTGGCGCAGTGGCTGTGATGACGTCGGTCGATGTGGCGTCATTTGTGGCGGTGCAGTGTCGATATCTCCGCAAATGGACTTGGGCCCCTTCTACCTGGTAATCATTGAAGGGGCACGCAATATGGCCGACTTTGACCTGTCCTTTATTCCCGCTCTGTACACCCCTTCAGCCTTACTTCCCATAGCCAGGCATAAAGCTAGCCTCCTGTATACAATCGAGACATGTCCAGTTACGGTGATTGTTGGGCAAACTGGCAGTGGAAAAACCACCCAGCTTCCCCAGTACTTAGAGCAGGCAGGATGGTGCTCCGGTGGGAAATGTATAGCGGTCACTCAGGTGGGTGAGTTAGGTCCGCACAACGAGCCAGAGCGTATTTGACGATTTCCTAGCCAAGGAGGGTGGCTGCCACCACAGTCGCTGCCCGCGTGGCCGAAGAGATGAGATGTCAAGTGGGTGACCAGGTTGGCTACTCGATCCGCTTCGAGGATGTCACTTCAGCCAAGACTAAAATCAAGTTTCTTACCGATGGCATGCTGCTGCGGGAGGCTTTGGTTGATCCGTTACTGACGAGATACTCGGTCATCATGGTCGACGAGGCGCACGAGAGATCGTTGAGCTCGGATATTCTTCTGGGGCTCTTGAAGAAAATCAAGAAGCGCCGCTCAGAGTTGAGAATTATTGTCAGCAGTGCAACTCTCGAAGCCGAAAAGTTTGCGACTTTCTTCGCCGATCCAGAGGCCCCTGACGACCAGCAGCAATGCCGCATTGTCAGTATCGAAGGCCGGACATACCCCGTTGACCTTTTATATCTGGACCAGCCGACCGACGATTATGTTGAGAAAGCCGTACAAACAGTATTTACTATCCATCAGCAGGAAGGTCCAGGGGATATCCTCGTTTTCCTCACGGGGCGAGAGGAAATCGAAACAGCCGTACAAAAGCTCTCCGAGCTCGCATCAACACTGCCTCCGCAAGCTCAAGCGCTTCAGCCCTTTCCGCTCTATGCCGGTCTCAGCACCGACGAACAGATGTACGTCTTCTCTGAAGCAGCAGAAAACACGCGCAAAGTCATTCTCAGTACAAACATCGCGGAAGCCTCCGTCACGATTCATGGCATCGTCTATGTCGTCGACTGCGGCTTTGTCAAGCTGCGTGCATACAACCCAAACACAAACATCGAGACATTGACTCCTTTCCCCACATCAAAAGCCTCTGCCACCCAGCGAGCCGGCCGTGCAGGACGAACCCAACCGGGGAAGTGTTTCCGACTGTATACGCGACAATCCTACGCCTCCCTGCCTGCGACGACAACTCCAGAGATCCAACGCTCGAACCTCGCCCCGGTGGTCCTCCAGCTCAAAGCACTGGGAGTCGACAACATCGTACGCTTCGACTTCCTCTCCCCTCCACCCTCACAGCTCCTCATCCGAGCGTTCGATCTCCTCTACGCTCTCGGTGCAGTAGACGACTATGCAAAACTCACCTCTCCTCTGGGAACGCGAATGGCTGAATTGGGCGCCGTGCCGCCCATGATGGCTAAATGCCTCCTGACTTCCTCCTCACCACAATTCGACTGCCAGGCCGAGATGCTTGCCCTCGCCGCAATGACTTCCCTGCAAGGAAACATCTGGTTCCACCACGAAGGCCAGAAGAAAGCCATGGAGTCTTCGCGTCGGAAATTCGCCGCCGAAGAAGGCGATCATCTCACGCTGTTGAACGTCTACCAGGCATTTGTGACAAAGGGAAGGAAAGAGGCAAAGTGGTGCCATGACCATCACCTGAATTTCAAGAGCATGCAGCGCGCGGTGAGTATCAGGAACCAGTTGTGGCGTTATCTCGAGAAGCTTGGGGCCGCAAAAGGAGACGACCGGTCCGCACTTGCGACCGCTCAGCCGCAGAACAAGGCACAGGACATCCTCAAGTGCCTGGTGACGGGGTACTTCTCGCACGCCGCGAAGATGCAACCCGATGGAACGTTCAAGTCCGTCTCTGGAAACGTCACCATGCACGCCCATCCGACGAGTCTCATGTTCAACAGGAAGGCAGAGTACGTCATCTTCAACGAGTTGTTGGAGACAGGGGACAAGGTGTATATCAAGGATGTGAGCAAGGTGGAGAGGGGCTGGTTGGTCGAGTTTGGAGGCGGGTACTATAACCTCAAGAGCTGAAACATGGTCGGGACATACTGTACATTGGAGGGAACAGCCCCTCTGTAGGTCAGTACCTAGGAAGCCTCTGCACCTCCTGGTCCGTGCATTACTTCCCAATCTATGCCATATTGCCGGGTATCATGCACTCTAATCCCTGCCCATCGTCATTCGTAGTCGTCGTATCTCATGGGTTCTCTCTGGGTGAACTCGATGGCTTGCTCTTCCGTGGCTAGCCCTTTTTCTTTGCGTTGCCTCAACCTTGCTGGCCCTTCTTTACACACATCACACGCATAGTAACATTCGGCAGCGTCCTTCTTGTCCCCGAAATAGCGACTAACCAGTTCGTGGCGACAGGTGCTGGTGTTTTCGCAGAATTCGACGATCCTCTTGAGCGATTCGAATCTCGACTCCGTCTTGGCCTTGCTCTTATCTTTGGCTGCCTCGCAGCTCATGCGATATTCACAACGAGTTGCCTCCTCGCGGGTGTACAATATGATGCTGGAGGCTGCTTTGTTGTCTCGACCTGCTCGACCCGACTCCTGTGCGAATGCCTCCATTCCCTTGGGAAGGCCGTAGTGGATGACGAAGCGAATGGACGAAACGTCGATGCCCATACCAAAGGCCGTTGTGGCACAGATGATGTTGAAAGACGCAGCTATGCCTTCGTCGTCTTCTACCTGCAATAGCCGTGGGTCTGCCTTTCCGTGTCTCTCGAACAGTCTCTGAATCTTCTCGCGCTTGTCCGGGTCCAGGCCGGCATGGTATGCGCTTGCTCTGATGTTCGCACCAGTCAACTTGCTGGCTACAGTGTCTGCTGTTGCGCGCATGGTAACGTAAACAATGCCGGTGATCGGCGGTACCGCTGCGGATGGATCCCGCTGTCTAAGATGCCGGAGCAGCGTGACTCGTCTACGGTGCATAAACTCCAGCTTGGACAACAGGTGCGAAAACATGTCGTCATCACCAGTCTTCGGATTCGATTCGGAGAGGTACTGGACTTCATAGTGAATGTTCGGGCGGGAGGTTGACGTTGAAAAGCATTTCGTCTTGTCATGATCGAGGCCAAGGAACTCGAAGATGTCATCTCGTACTTGCTTCGTGGCAGTGGCTGTCACCGCCATCATTGGCACAGGAGGGCAATTCAAGCTGGTTTTCAACCAGATCAGGTCCCTGTATGCGGGACGGAAGTCATGGCCCCATTCGCTGATGCAATGTGCTTCGTCAATGGCGACCCGTACAAGTTGGCCCTGGCGATGAATCTGCATGATGATGTTGCGGAACCGGTCGAGCGCGCAGAGTTCGGGGGTCACATACAGCAACTTGGTCTCCGGATGGCCGCAAAGCAGGTCGGCCTCGATACGTCGCCTGTCCGTCAGCGCCGTCCTGCCATTGATCATCTCGACGGCAATGCCCAATGCTTTGGCTGCGTGGACCTGGTTCTCCATCAAGGCCAGGAGAGGCGAGATGACCACTGTGACCCCCAAGGACACGACGGCGGGCAGTTGGTAGCATAGCGACTTGCCGAAAGAAGTGGCTGCACAGACGAAGACATCGTGCCCAGCAACCACCGCGGTGATGACTTCCTCTTGCACCGGTCTGAACGCGTCTTTGCCGAACACGCGGCGGAGAGTGAAGCGGAGGTCTGTGATGCTCGCTGTGCGCCTCAATGAAGCTCGCCGCATTGTGACCGTAGAATCATATCGACATGCGCGACAACCAAGCGTCAATGGCGTCTTCAACTCTGTTCAGATGCACATGTGCGAGAAATGGGGGAAAGGACGCGTTGGTCACTTTCAGGGCTTCCGAAGAAATGCACTTTTGGGAATAATAGTTCGCAGTAGAGGCGCGCTGTCACGTGTAATGAATACGGTGGAGCTTAATTTTCTCTGACAACGATTAACAGGGCAAAATCACGGGACTCTTCAAAATGCTCTCTTTCCTTTCCACTTGTTACTTTGAACCATATACGCTTCGATGCCTGTCAAATCTTTGGTCATTTTCAGGTCACATACGCTGCAATTTATTGACCGAGAACAGCTTCTTTGCCTACTGTCTCTTGAATTGGACACAGAACTTCATGTGGTATTCTACCCTGCCTTCGCGTCTTCGGTGCGCCAATCGAGTCGATCAGACTGTGTTATGAGATTCCGCTGTCTGGCATTAAGGGCCGTCTTCTTACGTCTATCAGCTTGGACTTATCAAGATGCCTGCCATTGAGATTTTACTGGCGTTGATCGGTCCATTGCCTAAGCCCGGCTTCTCAACGAGCAGTTTCAAGCGCGACATGATCATGTTCTAACTAATATTTTCATCACTTTTTGCACGTAAGAGTCCTGAAACCCGTGCCGTTCGTTGATAAAGGACGGCAGGTGGTTTAGTTCCCGGTCGTTGCACGGACTCAGCATCTTATTGGCACTGGCCTCCAGAGTTCGGGCTACGTCCTCATGCGCACCCAGAATCCCTCGCCGAATAAACCTATTGCGGTATGGCCAAACGCCACGAATTCCACAAGGCTAACAAGGCGTTTTCCGCCGCAAAAGCACCAACACCCTCATATGTCGTGAACAACCACTTCTGAAGGCAGACGCATTTCAGCAATTTCGCAAGATGCCCTAAATTCTTCCAAGCCCTTCTGCTTCTCCTCTGTAGATTCAAGCCTCCCCTCCCGGATCCTGTTCTTGTCACCAGCCAAAGACATACAAGCCTTCCTTCGAGCAGCACTCAATGCTTGGTCGGCAACCATGGTTGGAATAGCAAGAGCCCGTGGTTGTGGCACTTGCAGAAAGCGCAAGATAGCGGTATTCATCCCTTTATCACTGCTGACCAAGGAACCATTTCTCTGACAGTAACCAATGACAGTGTGGATTGGAGAAGCCTAGCTGTGCTCAGTGTGTCAAGTCAAAACGAATCTGCCTCGGATACCGGAAGTACCCCATTTTCATCCCTCATCAGCCGCCTAAGGAAGACAACGTAGAATCCACGACACAGACGAATTCTGACTCTGATGGATGGGCACGGTCTGGGCACCCCCAAGCCGGGTATCCGGATTTCAATTCGGCCGTCACCACTGCAGTGTCCCACGGAACCCACTTTGACCCGACAAAATCGCTTGTTCCACTAGGGGCACAAGTCGACGCCAATCCTGTTCTTCGCCAGCAGCTTCTCAAGGTGTACCTGGATAGCCATCTCTCCAAGACCCGAGTCGGGCCTATGCAGCAAAGGATTTGGTTGATACAGATCCCCGGCCTTCCTCATATTACTCCTGCGTTAGAGATCTCGATGATGGCGCTGTGTCTAGCAAAACTGGGGGATCTCCACCACGACGAAGGACTACGCTACGAGAGCCTCAAGCTTTACCGGCGTGCCCTCCACGTGTTGCAGTTGGCGCTGTGGGATCCTGCATTGATGCTCGACGACCAGACTCTCACTGCCTGCGTGGCCTTGGGCATGTACGAGATGAGCCAATGTCCAAACCGATCGAAGCACGGCTATGTCAGCAACACTCTAGGTTGCCGAAGACTTGTCCAGCTCCGCGGTCCTGAGGCACATGTGGATGGTTTGGGCCACGCAGTGTTTGTCCATTTCCGTATCCAAGAGGTAAGCATCCGTGTACACCAATCCAGCAACAACGGCCTAACAAAGACGTAGATCCTGTACTCATTGGACCAAGGCGAGTATTCTTTCCTGAGAGACCCGTTGTGGCAGGAAGTCCCGTGGCGAAACATGCCCAGAACGCCCTACGATCGCATCTATGACTTTCTCATCCGTGCTCCCGAGCTTCGTAATCGGGGAGAGATGCTCCAGTTTCTGGATCCGCATAGTAAACTACAGCTCGCAACGGAGATGATCTGGAAGTGCTGGGAGATGGACTCAGAATTGCAGTCAGTCTATGACTCTCTGGAGGCATGCCACGAAGGACCAGTGTGCTGGCCGGAGCTGGCGCGCGAGAAAGACCTTCATGGCGACTCGGAAGATGGTATGCTCTTTCCAGTTGCGTTTCAATTTCCCAACCTCTCGATTGCCAATACCGTTATCATCTACTGGGCCGTTCAGGTAATACTATGGCATGGGATGTGGCAGCTCTACCGTCTCCTAGACGAGTTGGAGCTGCATTTCATGGCAGCGGCCAAGGTTGAGGACGGACATGCTGTCAGCACACTCTTCGATTTTCCCCCTCTCGAGCACCGAGCAGACTTTGCCGCACCTTGCCGCAACATCTTCCAGTCGGTAGAGTATGCCTTGCAGGACAGCCTGCTGGATCAAGGACCAAAGAGTGTGGCATGTCCGTTGAGGATTGCGTACGAGACGCTGCGGCCCTATCCCAAATTTAAGCAAGAGATCGCTTGGGCAGAACGCGCGAAGGCAATGGTAGAGAGCCGCTCGTTACGGTTGCTTACCTACTATATTCCCAGGAGATAGTTTTGTACTGTGGGCAATGTTTGCCACTGCCACCTGGAGAGAGCAGAGCCTCGTGGATCCGACCAATCACGATCCGCCAAGGACAGCCTGGCCTCTGCGCTCGACGCTCCTCCGTCGTCTTCTTCTTCTTCTCAATCACTATGTCCTTCATGTCTGCTGCCTGAATCCGTCCGTTCTCTCCTGACCTCCATAAGTCTAGTCTACTTGCTATGATATCTGCTTAAGGAGGCCGCCCCTCTGTCACGCACTGCTGACCTGACGCGTTCCTACACCCTCCGCCACCGACAACGACATGGCTTCGGAACCAGGCCCTGCCGTTCAGTTCATGGGCCAGGTGGCTTACCACTTCGAAATGATGCGGCCTCTTTTGCCCACATACCTGCATCTTCTTGTATCGGCAATCTTTCCGATCTATACTGCCGCTCACGCATCTTTGACTAGACCATCGTCCGCCGCACCACGAAAACTCAAGATGGACGGCGACGACGCTGAAGACGACCGCGACGACACGTCAACCCAAGTCGAGAGCTTGACTCCTTCGGACGCCATAATGTTCCCTGTTCTTGCCGGCGGCACACTAGCGTCGCTCTACTTCATCCTGAAATGGCTCCAGGATCCGGCCTGGTTGAATTGGGCTCTGGGGCTCTACTTCTCCCAAGTTGGTCTATTCTTCGCAACAAAGTTTCTCAAGGACGCCTTTTCTCTCATGAGATCTTTCTTGCTCCCCAATCAGTTCTCCAGGAGCGGTGTGCTGTGGAAAGTCGAGCCGCGGGCGAAATGCTTCAGGACTGAGACGGGAGAGAGCACTGGCTCGCCCTTGGCCGGACCGCTGGGACAGATACCTCTTCCCAGAGTCGTTTCGCTACGGGTCTGGGATATTCGGCGGCTGCTCTACGCCAAAGCACGATTTGAGCTCCATGTTCACAAACTCATCACCTTGAAGATGCCCGTCGAATTCCTTGATATTCTGAGCCTGACGCTCTCCTGCAGCATCGTGTACTACCACACCTTCATTGGCAAACCCTGGTTTCTCACCAATTTCCTCGGCTTCTCCTTCTGCTACGGCTCGTTGCAGTATGTGACTCCAACAACAGCATGGACCGGGACGCTGATCCTCGGCGCCTTGTTCTTCTACGACATCTATTTTGTCTTCTTTACGCCGATGATGGTCACGGTGGCGACGAAGCTGGATGTGCCGATCAAACTCCTGTTTCCTCGTCCTGACGGCTGCGTGATGCCGGTCGGCGCGCCCGAAGGGTCACCGGCAATGGAAGAGTACCTCAAATGTCTAGCGAAGAAGAGAACGATGGCCATGCTTGGACTAGGAGACATTGTTGTTCCCGGTATGATATTGGCTTTCGCGCTACGATTCGACCTGTACCTGCACTATCTTCGACAGGGCAACAGGACTAAGCAGGGACAAGGGACAGAGAATACACGACCAAGCTATACCAGCGCCAGGGGAAGCTGGGGCGAACGGTTCTGGACCAGTTCGAGGCTGTGGCCAAAGGAGATCCGAGCAAAACAGTTCCCAAAACCATATCTCTACGCTACCATCACCGGGTATGTCGTTGGCATGGTTGTTACTGTGGTTGTGATGCAGGTGGCCCAACACGCTCAGCCGGCATTGCTGTATCTCGTCCCGGGGGTCCTGGGATCTCTCTGGGGGACTGCGTTGGTGAAAGGGGATCTGAAGACACTGTGGAACTACAGTGAGATGCCGGAGATTGAGAAAGACATGGAGAAGGATGCTGCTCAAGACGAGAAGAAATCACTGCATTCTGATGGGAACGGCGCTGAGGACGAAAGCCTAACTGCCAACGGCCAGGTCGGTGAAGAAGATGAAGATACCACACCGCAGAAATCCGAGGCCGGCAAGAAGGATCCTGAGGAGTCCTGTCGTCGTTTGGTTTATCTCTCAATCATCATGCCCGAGGTATCGCAGGAGAGTGACTCCGCAATGTCCACCAAGTCTCCAGCCGCTCTTGAAAAGTCAAGTCAAGCTCTTCCTATTGACCAAGGGATGGCGGAGAACCGGAATACAGAGCGAGCAAAGGACGGCGAACCGCCAGAGAAGCGAGCCAGGAGATCATGACGAGAATGATACAACGAACTTGTTAGCTTGACGCATAGCGACGGCCCGGCGACGGAGCACTTTTCGAGAGGGAATCGAAGCATCTTGAGGCATTGGCACCAGAGAGCAGGTGGACACGTTTGGCCTGAAGCTGGTTTATTCCATTCCTGCTATTCCATTCCCGGGCATGCATGCATATGTATTTGTATCAATGCCTTTTGTGATCCGGCCGTCCCATTATGCATCATCGAGGAAATGCCCTACTTGCTGACGTGGTCGTTCATCTCCTGCGCCTTTGCCTTGAGTTCGTCCTTGCCTTTTGCCTCGGGCAGGTCTGTGGAAGCACTCGGTGTTAGTTTTCGCACCTCATTGTGATTTCAGGGTGTGATGAATGCTCACTGTCTGAGAGCTGAGGCCCCTTGCTCTGGTGATGGTAAGCTTGTGCCTGTTCCTGCTTTCCCTGATGACTTGGGTGGCTGGAGGCTGTAGAGTTGTCGGACTCTTTGGCGACCTTGTCGAAGACCGAGTCTTGAGCGCTGTCTGATGTGGCCATGATTGCGGTGTGTTTTGGTAGAGATCAATGTGGAGTTTGCAGTGGTGCGAGATGGGGTGAAAGAAAGTTGATCGGAAGAGCAGGAATGGATTCGAGACACTTATGTACCTGTATTACCGCGCGTGCCACTCTGTGAAGGCATCTGCCTTCTACTCATACACTTGTTCAAAGTGGTTATGACGTCTTGCTGTTCGTTGTTGCACAACGCAACGTGGGGCGTGGTGACGGAATCCTTGAAGTCCCTCCAATCGCACAGGCTCGACTAACCAGGGGGTGCCCTCACGCCTAAGCCCCCGCATTGGGCATGCCTAACGAGGTTTTTCCGAGCCCGAGAGCCACGCGGCTCAGGCCCCAATGAGACTGGGTGACTGGCCTTTTGGAGATTGCCTTGTCCCGATTCTATCACTCCGCAACTTCATGTTCCTGGCTTTGTCCGTCTTATTCTTCCTGCAACAGAGCCCAAGTACACTCCTGTCGCCTGCCTCTCCGCTGGGGCCGGGAGAGAATCCGCCAACATGCCTTCGGTCCTCACTGACGCCGACAAGGAAACCGTCAAGCGGACTGTGCCCAAGGCGTCTAACAAAATCCAAGCTGTCGCAGTCGCTCGGCTCTACGTGGCGTACCCAGACCGCAGTCGATGGACTTACTCGGGCCTCCAGGGCGCTGCCGTTCTCTCGAATGACTTGGTGGGAAATACGTTCTGGATCAAGCTGGTTGATGTATCACCCGCCAATCGCGGCGTGATATGGGACCAAGAGATCTACGACACATTCCAATACAATCAGGACAGGACCTTTTTCCACTCGTTCGAACTCGAGCAATGTCTGGCCGGCTTATCATTCGTCGACGAGAAAGAGGCGCGTCAGTTCAAGAAGAAGATGGACGAGCGGGAAAAGAATGCCTCCAAGAACACAAAAGCGCAACCGTTTGCCTCGGCCGCAGGAGGGGGCCAGGTGTTCGTGCCCGGGAGCACTCACAAACACCACAGTCGCGTCGGCAACTTCTTTGGCCGCCACAGACAGAGCTCGGCGTCCCTGCAGCCTCAGCCCATCGCCCCTCAGCCAATCTACAGCCCAGGTCCAGCACCGACCAGTCGACCACAGAGTGCAGGGGGAATAGACCTCGCAGATCCGTCGTGGAGGCCGATCTTGGACGAACTCCTGCAAATGGGCATCACTGAGGATCAAATAGCTCAAAACGCCGACTTCATCAAGGCTTACGTCCAACAAAAACAAGCAGAAGAAATGGCCAATGGAATTGCTTCAGCCTTGCCGAACGTGGCTGAGA
The DNA here is from genome assembly GCF_000365165.1 of Cladophialophora carrionii CBS 160.54. NCBI lineage: Eukaryota > Fungi > Ascomycota > Eurotiomycetes > Chaetothyriales > Herpotrichiellaceae > Cladophialophora > Cladophialophora carrionii. The sequence continues at coordinate 160,325 of NW_008481829.1, forward strand.
CGAGATCTAGAGCGCCTCCTCCACCTCCTCCATCAGCACCTCCGTCGAGAATCAGCCCGGAAAACACCGGTAGCACTACTTCCGGTCGACGAGGGCCTCCGCCGGCGCCCCCTCCATCAAGACGGCCAGTGGGAGGAAGAGAGGCTTCGCCACCACCGCCACCACGGTCAGTCTCTCCGCCTGCTCGAACGCCATCCCCTCCTGCGACTCCACAGCCTAGATTCCGTGCGCCGCCTCCTATTGCAGATGCTGGCAAGTTTGCCGTCAAAGAAGGGCCGGCTCTCCATCCCTCAGGCCGAAGTCGAGCTTCATCGGGCTCTCTGGCGAATCCAGGCCCTCCACCTCCGCCTCGACCTCCGAAAACCCCGATCGAAGAAGAACAGCCGCAAGGTGGATTGTTTAGAGTGCCTCCGCCTTTTACAGGCGACCGGAAATCTTCAGCACCTCCACCTCCCCCGAGTCGTGGCCCTGTTCCTCCTCCGCCTCCCAGTCGAGGGACACCCACGATCTCAGCCGGGCCGCCGCCGCCACTGCCGCCTAAAGCAGGACAGACGCCATCTCATTCAGCACTCTTTGTTCCTCCGCCTCCTCCACCTCCTCCGCCTGCTCGGAACAATGCTCCACCCTTGCCGCCCCCGAACACTCGTGCAGTTCCTCCTCCACCTACGGGTGCCGGCCCACCACCGCCGCCTCCGCCTCCAATGCCATCCTTTGGTGGCCCTCCACCTCCTCCACCCATGCCATCCTTTGGCGGGCCGCCACCACCACCTCCTCCAATGCCCAGCTCAGGAGGTGCTCCTCCGCCGCCTCCTCCACCACCACCCCCGAACAGCTCCGGGCCTGCGCCGCCGCCTCTTCCGTCCGGTGGAGGTGACGGCCGCGACTCGCTCCTCGCCGCCATCCGCGGAAGCGGCGGCAAAGCCGGTGGCGGGTTACGCAAGGTCAAGGACAGCGAGAAACGTGATCGAAGTTCGGCGCTCGTGCCTGGTGCGGAGAGTAGTGCGCCTGCGCCGCCGGGTGGGACAGGTACCCCTGCCACGCCGGCCGGAGATCAGGGCGGATTAGCAGGCGCGTTGGCCGCGGCATTAAGCCAGAGGAAGAAGAAAGTTAGTGGCAGTGGTGAGTTTCCCTTTTATCTGACTGCTCGTATATCTGTGACCGTGTCGGGCTATATACTGACGGTTTGACTGCCTAGACGATGAGAAGGATGACGATGACGATTGGTGAGCGAGTCGCATGCAGGTGGAGATGCAACGTAGACGTCAACATGCGCATCCAATGGGCGCGCCAAAGCGAGGAGAGGACTCACAGAGGAATTGGGCCGGAGTCCAGTTCAGTCCAGTGCAGTCCGGTGGTGAACAGTGTCAAAGAACGGTGAATGGCAAGGGTCAAGCAGTGGAAAATATTTGCCAAGGGTCAAGGTCAGGGTCAGGGTCAAGGTCGAGGCCAAAGCTATTGAAAGACACAGCGCACGCCCGGTCTCGATCTGATCTGATCTCAGACCAGACCAGACGAGATGAGACGAGACGAGACAACGCGACAAAGCACAAGCGCAGCAGTGCCGAGTATTGGACAGAACAGCAAGCGGGGGCAAATGAGCGACTCGGTCGGCCAATCAGGGCCCCCAAAAACATCATATTATACGTACCGGGGAAGAGCAAGCGAAGGCGTATTGTATATATGTGTTAAAAAGGCGATCGATCGATCAGTCAGTGCGTTGCTTTCCTTTTGCCTTCCGATCGCATGAATCAGTGTTGCGCGCGCACCTACACATATATCCACGTACAGCACGGAGTAGTGACAGCCGGTCTATTCCGGGGGTGCATACTACATTCTCTCTCTCTCTCTCTCTCTCTCTCTATCTGGCTGTGTGTGTGTGTGTGTATATATATAACTGGAAATCTAGAGTAGCCTGTCAATCCAACGCCAATGCCTGTGCCCACGTGCAATGCTCATGTCCATGTCCACACCCCTGTGCCGCTCGAACGCTGAGAAGAAGAAGAGTCTATCAATCTGCTGGCTGTATATCCATGCTTGCGTGGCCCCTCGAACGCTGAGAAGAGTCTATCTAGCTGCTGTATATTCATGCGTGCGTGGGCCCCTAGGTAAAGTGGCCCAGATCTAGTCCTAGTCAAGTAGCCCCCGTCCGTTGGAATCATCAAACCGTTTATGTTATACAAGGTGGAGATAAAGACAGAGTCGAGTCGAGAGAGTTTTCATCACTTCTCATGGCCGTGGGTGGCCCTTTGACGAATTCTTCGGCGGGAGGGCCAAGCCCTTTTCTTTCTTCGCGTCGGCCTTCATCTTGTCCTCGACGTTCTCGACGTCCTCGTGGATCGTCATGCGCGGTTGCGGTTGTTCCGGCCCGGGCCCCGGTCGTTGCTGCTGCTGCTGCTGCTGGCCCTCACCGGGGCGCGATTCGGCGTTGTTCAACCTATGCATGCCCAAACCTTCCATGCCAGGCCAGAGCACGCGGCCCGGATGCGCGTTGCCGCCCAGATTGAGGCCCCCGCCCTTGAGCCTGCCGATGCGATGGGCATGGCTCTCGATGGCCTCGTTGCGCCAGTTGCCTCTGCCGCCGATTTTGCCGTGGTCAGTAGTAGTACCACCGCCGGCGCTACCGCCGCCGCCGCCGCCGCGACGGAAGCCAATACTGCTGCTGTGATCTAAGCCTTCGCCCCACATGCGCACCTTCTGCACCTTCTGCAGCTTCCTCATGCCGTAGATGCAGATGATCCAGGAGAGGCCGAAGCAGACGACGCTGACGCTGCCGAAGCCCCATTGCGTCTCCTCGATGAAGTTGTTCAGGTTCATCCCGTACAGCCCCGCGATCAACGTGCCCCCGGCGAGCCCGAGCGTGCCGATGCTGAACTTGATCTCGAGCAACATCAATTGGTTTCGATTGGCGTCCAGGATCGCGCGGACCACCTCCTCCGTGTTGCGGATGTTGCTGATCAAGTTGCCGCTGATCTCGACAATCTCGTCGCAGATCTTGTGGTACGACTCCAGCAGCATCTCGACTTCTTGGTGGTCGTTCTCCGCCCGTTGCTTGCCCGTGGCTTTGCGCTCGGTGAGGTACATGGCCGCGAGGTCGTCGTCGGCCTCGAGGAGATCGTCGATGGCGTCGCGGACCAGGCGCGCCTTTTGCTCGAACGTACCCAGCTTTTTGCTGTGAATCAGGAGATGGCGCAGCTTGTCGCGGTCAATGTCCTCCTCGAGTTCGCGGAGGATGTGGGTGACCGGGTCGCGCACGAGCACGAATTCGGCTTCCAGGCCCGACGTCACCGAGATGAGCACGGCTTCGAGCGCGCGCAGCTCGTAGGGGAGGTTGTAGGACCCGTTCCGCGGGTCGGCTTTCTGGCGCAGTTTGCCTTCCAGGTCGTACATGAAGAGGGACTGTGTGTAGGAGTCGGTGCTGCCGTAGGCGTCGAAGACGAGCACCCGGTCAGACTGGATGAGCACGCGGAGGTGGAGGAGGTTGATCAGGATCGCCGACGGCCGGACGAGGATATGCGGCAGCACGGAGGAGTCGATCTTGCGGAGATCTCGTGGTAATAAGCCGTACTTGGCTATCAATTCTGATTTTCTGAATTCGCCTGACACCATCGTAACCGAGCCGTTGGCGTCGAACTCGGTGCAGCGAAGTTTGAGTTCGGCGCCGCTGCTATTGCGAGACAGGGCGCGCGACAGGTTGAACAGCTGCTCAGAGGTTTCATCGTAGCCGCTATTGGACGACGCCTGGGCGGCTGCCTCTCTCTGGCGAAACCAACGTCGCCAAAAGCCAGACTTGCGACTGTCGGTGCTTGCATTTCGAGCCTGAGCAGGACGTGGAGGACTGTACCGCGGAGGCGGGAGTGCTTTGCAGGGTTCTCGTGCTGGCGCCGGACGCCATATGTCTTCGAGTGAAGAGGGCCGCCTTCTCGGAGACGGTGTAGATACTCGTCGACAGGGTATTCTCGTGACGGTGGTTGCAGCAGGGGAAGTCGGGTCGAAGACGAGGTTGGACTGAGATCGGAGGAAGCGCAACAGACTTCGGGACGGCACAACAGGCGTCGTCATCGCCTGGTCCAGCAATCAGTCACCTAACAGCGAGGTGAAGACGTGTCTCTGGCCAGTCGTTGGCACTGTGTACTTTCTAGACAGTGGAATCAAAGTCACCGACACCGTCGTCTCAAGATTCAAGGACCCGACACGCTGCGAGAAAAAGTCGCATCTGCGCTTCTCCAAAAGGCTTGGCGCGGTCATTGTTCCGATCGATATATCAGACAAGAAGGTTACATTCTTTACGTAGAGCACCAGCAAAGTGCATGTAGCCAACATCTTCTTTAGCAAAGCGAAATTACCCAGCCTACAGGTCCTGATTCTTACTCTGGGCAACTTCATCACAACGTCTCAATATGGCCCAATAACCACTGCAGGTGCCGGTAGGACGACCGCGGCTGGAACTGAGGTTGCATGTGACCGCAGTAGAACGTCCTGGACAGGAAAAGGGATTAGTTCGGAATCCACAACTCTGATGATGCAAACGAGCTGACTTACTGCGCCCACATCAAGCCTCGCTCGAAATGTTGCACGCCCATCGTCCCCTGAGGATCGTCCACGTCGTCGAAGCCGCTAGAGGTGAAGACTGCCTCGTATTGTAGATCCGGCTCGGTTATGGTGATGGGTTTGGACGGCTTGGTCTGGAATCCCAATTTGCCGCCCCATGTCATGTTCTGGATCGCCAGCTGAGTCCCAGTGGTAGGGGTTTCGAAGTCAAGATCCGAGTTGGATATGAGTACCCGTTGGGTTGCGTCAATCACACGAGGCAGGACATGTTGAATGGGATCGGCCGACAGGTCGCCAAGGTTTTGTGGTCCGCCCTCACGACCCAGGAACGGATTGCCGTTGCAGAGCGACCATTCGCGGTCGACCGGCGCGTGGATGGCCCTCTTGACGTCCGTCCGGTTGAAATAGACCGGGATCCCAGGATAGCTGTAGATGAGATCGCTGGGAAAACCCAAAGGATCTCCTTGAAGGGGACACTGCAGGCTTATCAGGTAGGGATTGAAGCAAGGGTTGGTTGCGTATGCGGCGAAGTATGCAGAGTGCCATATATCGCAGTCTGCATCGCTGCTGGAGTTGAAGTACTTGGGAGGTTGGACCTTTGCAGGCGGAAACTTGAAATAGGTTTCCCGGTAGTCCGCGTAGCCACACGACTTGTCGAGCGCCGCCAATGTAGCCATGAATGACTTGTTGTATCCCATGACGTTGGTATTTTGCTGAAGCAAAGGGTATATCACAGCTTGAGTCTGGACCCAGGAGAACTCCCCAATGGTAGGATTATACGTAAGCGCACCTGAACTTGGTCAGTATATCAGCTGTGCGCAGCCTGTTGAGCATCATCTACCAGAAAGGTTGAAGTGGGCGGAATCGTTCCTGTCCAACATGCCAGACGCGATATAAGGGACATATCTTCCAGCGTAGCTTTCTCCCGTGACGTAGATCTTGAAATTGGAAATACCGAATATGGTCTGGAAATTGAGGAAGAAGTCGTTGAACTCTTCAGCGATTCCCTCTTCCATCGTGGCACGAGACTCCCCGATGGAAAACCCCACACCGACAGGATATTCAACCCTGAAAAGTCGACAACATGTCGTTAGCCGCCGAACTTGGAGAGATTGGCAGTCCGGGGGCATTTACCATAGGACGTTGGTCAAGTTGACCCAAGAATAGTGATTAATGGTCGGCGTGAACTGGCCCCAAGCCCATTGAAACTTGCCGTTCTCTTGGAGAAACCCTTCAAGGGAGCTGCAGCCTGGTAGAGTCAGTTTCAGTTCATCCAGACACATTACCAGCTTACCAGGTCCCCCGTTCAGCCAGATGGTGATCTCATCGACCGGGGTTCCGACACGAGGCTGGAACACAAAGAACAATCCTCGAGAGGCGTTGTTCGCGTCGATTGGAATCACACCCGAGTACAGTTCGCCAAGGTCGAAGTCCATTTCAGGCAGTGACTTGACGAAGTATCCTATCGAGAATTGTGAGCACGGTCCGAATGTAGGCGCAGATTACCTGAGAGACAGCCCGACCTTTGGTATCGTTGCTGTAGAACCGATGAGAGGCGGCACGAGTTTCTATGGTCTGCATTGGATTCAATGCTGGGCCCGCCGCTCGCTTTCCACGCTCTCGTCGGACGGCTTCTGAGAGCATCCCGCCTTGTCGCGTTGCACCGACGCTTTCCAGGAGTAAGGTCGCGACCAGCAGCGGCGCAGTCCATATCTGAGACCACATTTTGAGCAGATAATTGTGACAGGCTGAGAAGAGGAGAGTAATTGAGAAGACAATCATGGCGGGCGATTAATTTGCACTGGCATGACTATAAATGCTCGTTGAAGACAGGGAATTCTGTGAGCGTGCCCAGTTTTGGTGAGTGTTTCCGTCACAGCGTGTAGTGAAGCCGCCGCTTGCCACGGCTGGTATGCGGTCAACAAAGCAGCAGCGGTTCGAGGCATGTTTTATTAACTAGTAATTGAGGTAGGGCCGGATTAGGAAACCGTTCATCCATTAGATGCATATAACCGGACGTAACCAGAGTGTAGACGACCTCGACTCGGTGCGAGGCCGAAGACGAGTTAGAAAGCAAGACGAAGGACGTCGAAGCGAGGAGCGAACATGGATTTTCAGCTCAAGCCACAACGGCCTCGACTGCTCAGCTCCAATCTGCGAGCTACCGCTGTGCCGTGTGGTAGAGGACAACCGCACAGCCAGTATCGTTGCTCTAGCGAGAGAAGAGCTCTGAAACCACCTTGGATATGCGGGAGTGACTCTCAACAATATCAACTAACGGAACTCGCATGGATGAGAGGGTCGAAAAAGGAGAGTGAAATGAACGGGAAGTGAGAAGGGAGAGAGAGGAATGAGCGGCCAAAAAAAGAATGCACGTGACACAAGAGGGCAATTCGATGCAATCACGTGACTGCGTGAAACTGAACGTGTTGCTGCGCGTTTCTGTGGAGCGCAAAGTTCACTGCAGGATGATTTCCATCACCTGGACAACACCTGAACAATGAACGAACACTCACGCTCGATGGAATCAGCGAGGGCATCGTCGCTATCCATCCCACAAGATGCCGACTCACCACCATAGGAAGCCGCCTCTGCCTTCACCAACGCGTACAATCTTCGACCCGTTCAACTCCTCCTCGACGGGCCATCAAAGAGCAGAAAACCGACTATCAGGAAGCACGTCATGGCGAGACTCGCGCACCCATAAGCTTACGCATCAGCTCAGGGACGCGACAGGGCGTGGCGGACAACAGCACCTGTCTGACCTGGTAGGAGCAGGGAGCGAGGACTTCAACAAGGATGGCCGCAAGGAGCAAGGCGACTGGGAGGTTGGGGCACCGGCGTTGAGGGAAGAAGGATGGCAGGATATCAGGGGACTGATGCACGGGAGCCGGAAGCGATTGGTTGAGGACAACGCGAATGCAGAACCAAAACCTGGAGACAAGCGATCGAAGTTGATTGACCGATGGCACGAGGACACGGCGTCGGACCGTGAAAACCTCCCACCCCCATCAGGCAAGCAAGCAAATGTAGATGGGACCTCTATATCGCCATCAGCTCCTCGGCCACCGCCCCAAATCTTCCGCAATCTCAGGATGTATCTGAACGGCTCCACCGCACCGCTCATATCCGACCACCAACTCAAGCATCTCTTTGCGCAGCATGGCGGAAACACTTCCATAGCCCTTGGCCGCCGCACCGTCACGCATGTCGTCCTGGGCAGCGAGCATGCCGTCGGTGGTGGGCTGGCCAGCGGGAAGATCGACAAGGAAGTCAAGCTCGTGCGTGGCCTGGGCAAGGGCGTAAAGTATGTTACCGCGCAATGGGTCATGGACAGTGTTGAGAAGGGCGTGAGACAGCCGGAGAGTCGATATGTGCCCAAGGGCCTCGAGGGGAGACTGGGAGGGAGCGGGCAGGCCAGTATTCGGGGAATGTTTACGCCGGGGACGAAGTGACATGGTGGAGGGGGATGACTTGGCATAGGCTTGAATGATGCATGAAACATGTTACGACCCTGCTTTGGGGACGGGCAACGAATTGACGTGCCGGGCATCACAGGGCGGAAAGCATGCGCGGTGCACATCGGAATATTGCATGGACACGGGGTATAGGACAGGAGCATACATGATACCCTGGGGGTCGGATACTATAAGCATCAAGGCAGACATCGGTGGATGACCGGCTTGGGAAAACACAAGTGCTGGACGGGCAACAGGACGCCAGCCGAACATGGTATCAGAACAGACACACAGAGACAGACAGACAGACAGACAGACAGACAGACAGACAGACAGACAGACAGACAGACAGACAGACTCAGTCCCGCAGCCAAAGACACGTTTTCCATATTCCATCCCTTCAACTGGTGCTCAGATTGGGCCATTCTATGAGGACACACGCATGTCAGCTTTCCTACGCACTCTTGGACGCGACACGGGCAATGGATGGGTTGCAAGGGGCACAGCGAAGACTCACCAAATCTCGTCCTCTCCTTGTTCCTCTTGACCACCCTGACCTCGTCACCGACCTTGATTGCCGGTGCTTCCTTCCCCTCGGGGATCCTGGCGAGAAAGCCATACCGGCCAAACACCGGCGACCACTTCGCCCCGGGATCGACGCGGCGGTCGCTCTGCAACTTCTTCAGGATCTTGCCCGACTCGCCCTCGCTGACCTTGCCGGTGTTGTAGTCGACATTGAGGCTGTTGCAGCGGGCACAGTTCTGCGTGAGCACGATCTTTGCCCCGGCGTCCCCGATCTCCAGCTCGGCCCAGAAGTCCTCTTCAAAGTCCTCCTCGGCGCCCTCGACGATGATGTTCGGCCGGAACTTGGAGATGTCCATGACCTCGCCGGAGCCGTCGAGGCGACGCTGGGCGTTCTCCCACGACTTCGTGCTGATGACAAGGTACGGCGCCACGTCGGCGAACGAGATGCCCTGGTCCACCCCTTCATACCCGCCGCCCGTGACGGAGCGGAGCAGCGAAGTCGCGGTCGAGGTGATGTTGCCCAGCCACGAGCTGCCACTGCTGCCACTGCTGCCCGACTGTTGCTCTGCCGCAACGTGGGGTGGCATGTTCCCTAGCACTTTCCTGCTGTTCCCGCCAATATACAGCAGCTTGACTTCGTAGCCGAAGCGTTCCGAAAACCAGGCGTCGTACTTCTCGCCCATGTCGTACCCGATGACCGGGCTGGAATGCATCGTGACCTCGACCTCGTCCAGGCCTTCCGTCGCGGGGTCCAGCGAAACGTGAAGTGCTTCCCTGCTGACCTTCTGCTCCGGGTGGTCAAAGACGTGATCCTTCGTGTACGTGACGATGACTTCCTTGGGCGTGGTGGCGTCGTCGAAGGCGGTGGTGAACAGACACATCTCGACGTGATAGGCAATGTGCATGTTCTTGCCCTGTTTGACGTCGAAGAGCATGAACCGCCGGTCGTGCGGGAAGCCCGTATACGTGGCGCTCAGGCATGGCAACGAAATGCCTCGAATGGATTTGATCGGGTACGTGTAGACCTGCGATCAAGGCATTATGAGTCTCGACGAAAGTCTTCCGAGAAGCGTTTCGCATTACGCATTTCGAACCCCATGTACAGGACACCAACCACAGGACGACACATACCTGCTTCACGCGCATCTTGCCTGACGCCGCAGTCGCTTCCGCCATGTCGAGTCTCCTGCTGCCGCCTTGGGCAAAGTGCCAAGGTTGACTCTCCTATGATCCTACTCTTCCTTCCTTGCCCTCTCTCCACGATTAGAAACCAGAAAGGACTCCCGTCGGTCTGTCCTTGGGTCGCTGCCTCGAAATGCGGAGAAGGGCGTTGTCAGTATGTACTGTACGTAGAAAGACTCCGGCAACCGTCAGTGTCGAAGTGAAATAAGTGGAAGGCCAGAGGAAGCAGTTCCGGTAACCTTTCACACTAGGATAGCGACAGTTCGACACGGTAGAACCAGGATCAGTCGGGCTACCTTGGCTGTACACGGTTTCCCACACAGTAGTGCCCATCCAGATAAGGTCGTGTACTTCTGTACTTTGTACATACAGACTGATTACGCCCTTTCGGACAATGGCGACCCCGCACTGCGAGGCCCGAGGAAATGAGGATAGGGCGTATCGGATCGTGGGCAAAGGTAAGCGTGGGGCCGAGCACGGGATTGAGTACATTCATTGAACCTGGGGGGAAGGGCAATATGGCTTGGGGAGATACAGATAATATGTTGTTGCCGTAAATAGCATAAAAGTTGGGAACAATCCAAGCTACCTATTCCCTGATCGTCTTGTTCATATTCGTCCCCCCATGGAGACATGCGCGCATTGAGCTCTTCCCTACAGAGTACGCATACCAGAGCTGCCAGTGTTTTGCCATTCAAGACTCCTGTATCTTCCTGAACAGGGGATTCCTGGCCGTGAAGCTTCGGCACCGCTTGCCATATATCCACATCGGCACGGTCAGCAGGCAGATAAAGATATGGAGCCCGCCGATGATGGAGAAGACTTCCAGCGGACCCTGCTTGGTGATCCAGTCTGTCGGGCGTGATTAGCCTTGTAGTCCACGATAGATGGACGAGATGGGAAATGCCTAACTTACCGCTGATGAAGTAATTCATGCCAAAGCTGTAAATGTTCCGGAGGTTGAGCGACGCAAACGCCTCGGGCGCTTTGTTCCTGTGGCATTCGGTGATGTAGCCGTAGATGCCGATGTTGAGGAATGACATAGAGAAGTAGATGATGCCATAGAGAACCACGGGCCCGGCCCAGGGTGCCTCGTTCTGCAGCGTGGCGCCAAAGCCAAAGAAACCAACCACGCCCAGGATGAGGGTGAGGAAGTTGAGGGCAAGTCGAAACTCCTAGGTTACGGCATCAAAGTCAGTTTGATTTTGAGGCAGCTTGGGGAGGGGAAAGTATAGACAAGAGCCTTACCGGCTCGTAGATGCCTCCGTTCCAGCGAGCAAGCTTCTTGACGGACCAATCGTTCAGCGGCCCAGCAACAAAGCCGAGCAATGATGCAACCAGGGCCGCGATACTGATGAGACCAACGTCTGAAACGGTGAAGTTGTAAGGAGGACCCGTGAAAAGCTGCGCCAGCACCGAGATCATCACCACCAGCCATGACGTGGAAAGCCCGTACGTAATGAATCCGTACAGCACCTGTGGGAACAAGAGCATGCCGAACGGCCGGACGATAATCGCCAGCAAGTTCTCGTCAGACTCGGTCCCTCGCCAGGGACGTAATTCTTCCCAGAATGTGTACGGCTTCTCATCCGCGCCCGTGTACAGCACTTCTCGATGCGCAACCTTGCTCCCTGTCTTGGTTGTCTCGAGGTGTTCCATATGTTCGCCCTTGCGCTCTGTTGCCTCGAGGGCTTCGAACGTATGATCCGTGGTGCCCAGGTCGAGGTTATACGCTGGATCTCGCTTGTAGACCGTCTCGGGCACAAACAGAAAAATCAAAATGATGAACGCACCATACAAGCACGCACAGATCCCGTAGGTCCAGTTCCAGCCGATGTCTTGGATGATGTAGCCGGAAATGCAGCTACCGCCGCCGACGCCAATGCTGAGGCAGAGGCCCCAGAACGCAAGACGGATACCACGCTCGTGTACGAAGTAGATGTCTCCGATGATCGCTGTGGTGAGCACTTCGAATGGGGACATGCCAATGGCGCCGAAGATACGGCTTGCAAGCAATGAGTGGTAGCTGTGTGCGAAGTATCCCCACACCGAGGAGATGAAGAGGATGAGGTTTCCGAGCATAATGACCGGTCGACGGCCGTACTTGACCGAGAGGCCATTGGTGATGAAGCAGGAGATACCGATGGCAAAGATAGCCCAGCCGAGGCCGCCGTTGAGGGTGTTATACGACATATGCCAATCCTCAGCCATTTGCGCGAATCCAGGACTGATCATAGGTCCCCAAGCACCCACAGTACTTGTATTTACGCTGATTATCAAGAGGAGAAGATCCTTCTTCCATGTTGGCCAGTTTAACGGATCTCTGGGCGACTCGCTGGGCTGAGGGACGAGCACTATGTCGGCGTTGCCTCCCTTTGCGTGCTTGAGCCCAGAAGTATCGCGGCCTAGACAGTATTAGTTAGTGATAGTTGGTGCCAGGCCGTTACATTGCGGTTCCATACCGTGGAATTGATGATGCTCCGCATCCATCATATCGGAGAGCAAGGCCGTGCCCGGGACATGATCCAGATGGCGGTCTTCGAGAATGCCGAGACCCATAGCGACCTCTCTTCCAAGGGAGAATCAAGCTTTTCGTATTGATGCTTGGCTCTTCTGGCCGGATTGGCGACCAGATAGTTCGCTTTCGAAAGGTTTCTGTCGGAAGAGGGTGTGGAAAGGGCGTCGTCTGCTTGCTGTATATAAAGACGACGCTTTATGCTTGCGGGGCCACGGTCGGCAGTGAGCAGGGTCATAAAATGGGTCTCAATCCACCAGCGGACACAGAGCGGATGTGTTCCCAGAATGAATTTCCAATTGCAGGTGTCGGCCGAGCTGGCAAGGTGGAACCAAGGATATTCCCCAGACGAGTTTTCCCCAGAAAGAGGAGTTGGAGTTCCCCATGTCGAATCATGGTGGCGCACTGAGATGCCTTCTGTTAGCGGTTGCTCACATCTTAAGCATGGAGTCTCATTCGCTGCACTGACGAGGACCGGCATATCTGTAGACCTCATGTGCGCATGCTGGAAGCGAGCCGATCATCATCTGTGTAGGGTTGGCGAGGCAGGTCCATACACGAGTGTGACCGCCGCCACCTCCATAGGAAATGAAAGAGGCGACCCCTCTGCTTCGACGCGAGGTCCGGACAAGGTGGTCGCACAGGCCAGAAAGACGGAGGTGGGGTGAAGGATTGGGCTTCTCCAGGGTGCTAGATCATGAACAGTCGGCGCAGTCGTGATTGGACATTCGATCGAGCGACGCTAGGGAATGCGAGGCGGAGGTTGATTGAAAGAGCGGAGAGTAGATGCTATCCCCTTTTAAGATAATGGATTTTTGGTGTATCCGCCGTGTACTCGCTTGAGCATGCTCCAATCCCCACAATCCTCAAGCGCTCGTAAGACGAAGAGATCGGCGACCTCAGAAAACAATCCGCGTGTTGAGTTGCATGGGTCCATTCGTGACTTCTCGGAAGGTAGTCTCCCTGATTACTCGTAGCATATGGGACGGAGCCGAGCTATACTGCACGGCGGAACAGGAGAACATCCGGCTTCAAGTGACTTCAAGATCCTGAATGAAATTCGACAGTTGTGGTCGACACAGAGAATCAGAGCACCGAGAAAAGGAGACAGCAGTTTTCAGGCAAGGCTCCCCCATCCTGTTAGCATTTTCACATGTCGATTAGTTCGTCGATTAGCGATGTAGCTGACGGTCGATCACAAACTTCATGCAGGTGGACGGTTCAGTCCAGGCACCATCTCTGTCTCGATGGGATCTCCGAACCTTCGAAAATATTATGCATACCTTCGCGCACGAGACAGAGTCGTCCGTTCAACATAGTCGTACCGGCCCACAACAGATACTCACCATGATCGGACCCGGGGCTTTGGACGTGTTCCACAACTGCGACACGACCACGCGCCTGGTATTGGCCCATCAGACATTTATCCTCGAGGACCCAGGCGTTCTCGACATCGATCTGTGAGTCAGAATCACCATTTCCGTCAGACGTGTGCTGTTCCTGTAGAATTGTCCTGAAAAACCGGTACGTCTTCATGACCAAGGGCAGTTCAGCCTCGATCCCGACTTTGCGGAAGACGAAAGATGGACATAGTGTCTGGGCAATGAATGTGCCATCTTCTTCGGCGACAATAGCCACTATCAGGGAGATCCGCGTCTCAAATCCCGGGGTAGTGAAGTCTTCGCGGAAAGGAGTAGGGTTTAGAAGAGCCAACGATACGTCGGGCATACTCTGGTCTGGGACTATGCGAAACGGTCGACCTTCCTGCCCATCAAACTGCCGGCAGCTTACATGATACCACACATCTGATCCAGTGGTCACGAGGAACGATTGTAAGCCAGCGCTAAGCTTGCCCAGCAGAATTCCAGGACAATCAAACGAGAGTCCAGAACGGGATAACGTGGCCTTGTTGTACTCCGCCGATGCGCCATGGTCCCAATCTCTGAAATAGAGGTTGCTGTTATTCAGGAACGAAGCCGGTGCCCACCGAAAGCCCACCTGCTGGAGACGACTCCCGTGCCAGAAGATGATTTGTCTGCTGATGATAGGCAGAATGGTGTAGAACGTCTCCATACGTTTGTCTTTCTCGCTCTCGGAAACTCTTTTGACCCGTTCAGGAGACATATTCGCCAGCGTTGACAAGCATAACGCTTCGTCGGAAGAAACAGATGTCTTGCGGAACTGTAACGGACGAGACACCCTGTGTAGAATCTTTTCGGTATAGTCGTCATCACCAGAATCCAACAAAATTCGCAACTCTTTGTACGCGCCACGGATGCCAGGGTGGAAATTGCCTTGCTGGAATCTTGCCATCTGGAGTATACCTCGTCAATATCCACGGCGCGGTCGGCAAACTGGACAAGCAATTTCCTCGCCAGCACGCCTTCCTGGTAAGTCCACAGTCGACGTTTCCAGCCGCAAGTGATAAAGCGCAGGAGGATCCCGAGACGGGTCAAGTTCTTACTATCCACGCCAAGGAGAGAGTGGTCAAGCACCAAAACAGTTTCGGCATCGCGGTATGTCCTCCGCATGAAGGCGATCGCCTGATCGTACGCCTTTCCGGCTCTTTCGCGCATATGCTCGTAATCGCGAGGGCAGGAAATGGTGTCTAGCCAGAGAGGTAGTGCTGGCTGTGACACGCAGCAGGCCAGTTCCTGAAGCCGTCTGAGCTGACATCTGTAGATGGCATTGCGGTGTGGGTTACCTAGCCCATCTGACCATACCTGTGAGATTGCGATGTAGTTCGGGATTTCACCAGTGCTTTTCAACCTGAGCTTTGAACCATTCCCCTGCCTGGGATCAATCAATGGCAAATGACCGTCTTCAATGATATCGCAGATCTCCGCAGGATCAGCCACGAACTCCTCGCACCCATCACAGCTGTGGTGCTTCCGTTGGTATTCGCCGGCAACCACGTCATTGGCACAGCAGCGGACGTCGTCGCACCTGTCATGGGAGCCTGGATCCCGGGGAGGTAACCTGCTTGCGAGGGTGAGACAATGTAAGTCGAGCATCTTGGTCACTTTCTGGATATCGCTGAGACACCATCCAACCGAGCGCATGTGGTTCACCAGCAAGACATCTGATAGCGGCCATTGGCGGCTAGGAAGGACGGTTGTGCTGGTTGCAGAGCCTCGCACAGGATCATGATAGAGTAAAGAACCTTTTCTAGTTGCTCGTCAACGTCGTCTTGCAAATCCAAATGTATCCGACCCACAAAATCTGCAGCCAAGGCAATCGACTTCTCGAGCTCGTGGCTGCGACTGCTTTCCTCTGGATGAGCCGGGCTCACGAACGTATCATAACACAAATGCCATAAGGGTGCCGTCGTAACCAAGGGGCTGACCGCTTGAGCCGACATCAATGAAGTCGCGCTGTCGTGCATGATGTCCGAACGCTTCGTGGATGAGGCCGAAGAAAAGCCACGTCTGGATTGTGTCTGCCAGGGCCGGCTGCGAGTGGCCGCTCTGCTTCGGACTTAGAATGTCATCCACTGTCCAGCCTGCCTTCCTGTCGATGTAGGTCGAGAAGTCTTGGTTGTCATATGGACCGTCAATGGAGTCTGATGATGACAAGAAGGGGATCTCGAAGCAGCGATTAGGCATGGCCACAAGCTGAGAATCAACAGCTGGCAAGACACAGTATCAGACAAGAATCAGAGGACGGCTTCTGCGACCTGCAGATACAGCCTCCATGGACAGAATCGCACTCTGCGTCTCTGAGAAGATCATCAATCAATCCTCGAGGTCAGCGTGTCGAAGCCTTGAGCACCATGGGCGCACAATAATTAGCGGCTTGGCGTCCGGTTCCTCTCAGTCTGCAGTCACACAATACCACAGTATGCGCTCTCGACTGTGCGTTGCACGCGGTAAACCTCTACCATCCACGGAGAGTAGTCGTCACTCACCATGCTGTGGTTATTAGACCTCGCTGGAGAGAAGCCAAACAGCGAGTTTTCGAGCAGTCTCACGAGAGCCTCTCCATTCCTCATGCGAAAAGCTCCTATGACACAGAAAACCGATGACACAGGCAACACCTGAATGCCCAGAATAAACCATGATCAGGTGTAGCGAGCGCCCCGAGCTCCACGAAAGCCTGCAAGGCTTAACATGAGAATGCATAAGCGGGATATACCTGGCTGGAGACGGGTCTCGGGATTCCCCAGGTCCGATCAACGCTGGACTTTGATTCCCCACGATCACACCCCGCTTGCCCTGGGCCTTAGCCGGTGATCGAGGCTCTGGGCAGCTGTTTGATCTCTCCCAGCTTTCTGGCTTGCCTCGGTTGGGCATTTTCAGCGCCGTTCACAGCTGCGTTAATTCTACTCCGTGGTAACCCATCGATGATAGGAACGAGTTGATGGACGCGACCATGTCTTCCAAGTTGCAAGCTGAATCGAATGCGACCAAGGGCAACTCAAGAGCCAGCCGCTTGTCTCCGGCACGGCTCGCGAGGAAACGGAAATCAGACAGGGAGTCGCAAAAGGCCTCTCGCCTGAAACAGAAGAACTATATTGCGCATCTCGAGGTCCTTGTGCAGTCTTTGGGATCGACCGGAGGCTCCAATCCCATTAATCTACTCAAACAAAAGGGCGCAGAAAATGTCGAGATCCGAAAAGCTCTTGCGAACATCTCCAAAATCGCACAGACGGCTCTTGACATGACAGATGGAGACTGCTCGGGGTCCTCAATTTCACCTGATCCAGTAACTGAGAGTGGGGAAGGCAAATGGATGGAGTGGGATACATCCAAGGTCGAGAAATCACACACAGCTGGGAATACTCAGTCGGTTTTCATCGCATCTGGTCGCCAGTCAGTCCCCGTTGGGAATGTGCCTGGCGCAGACGACTTGGAAGCTCTTGGTGCAGCCCCTAGCTCTGATGCACACGACATCCCTTTAGCTTTCAGCGATGATGAAGGGGCATATCTGGAAGACTACGTCCAGCATAACGTCCTGGACTTTTCGATGCAGGGTCCTGTTTTCAAAAATACTCTGGATCCGTCAAGTCTCAGTTCAGTTAAACAAGCTCCCCCAAAGGATCAGCCTTACCCCGGCTTCTCGGAATCTGGCCTGTTTTCAGAGACATTGGCTCTACGGCCTCAGCATGGTAGCAATGGCCGGGATTGGTTATCCACGGTGAATCTGTTAAGCACTCCAGTTACATTTCCGCTTGAGACCCCGGATGATGCAAATGATGGAGACATACCAGTCTCTGCGGTACTGTACGGTTGGGATGCAGTCAATGCTCGCCGGCCCCTGGATGCAGGATGGAAAGTTCTCCGACAATTCGATCAAAATATCTTCGTCAGCTGTGGCATTGCTGAGAGATTGGCTGTCTTACGGATCATGAGGTTGATGTGTCATGTACGTTCTCCGAGCCTGTCTCATAGGGGTTGAATCTTCGCCCCAGACCTTTTGCTGATCGAGTCTACACCAGCATATTAACACGGGAGAGCGTCGCCCCGAATTGCCTGCATTCATGCTCAAACGGTCCGTCATATCCTATTTATCGTCAGGACTCTGTCCGCAGCCGCTAACCTAAGCTTTGCACAGACCATGTCAAGAACACATCAAACATCATCCAATGATTGACTATCTTGTCTGGTAGGGCTCATATCTTCCACTACGGCCAGACCACTTCGGTGGTGGGCATAGAGTATCACATCTAATAGAGTGCAGGCCCGGCCTTCGTGAACGGCTGATCTTCTCCCAACCTCGGTTCGCGGCGGACGCAGATCGGTACGCTGAGCTTTTCCGCACCAACATCCGCTTCCTGTGGCCATTCGAACCTGAGGACATCTACTTCCGAGACCCAAGCACCGGCAGATACTCGTTTTCGGAACAATTTGTTGGGCGTGTGGAAGACCTCTCCTGCTGGACGATGGACAATGACTATTTCGTGGCCTTGCCAGAGCTTCTGGGAGACATACCCCGGTTTTCGCCCTCTCCTTCCTACGGTTTGAGCCATCATGCCCCGACTGCGCAACCTGCGTTTCAGGGAAGTGCGCTGAGAGGGTCAGACAATGGACGCGAACACCCCGAAATCGACAGAGGCTTTCTCATTACCAACTTCTCTCAGGCTCTATGGGGGACGGGCTAATGAGGGTTTCACATGGTATTTGTATAGGAAGAAGCCAGGATGTATGTGCATGGTGACCTTGCAAAAGCTACGACGACGGGTCATCCTTTGAGGTACGAAGTGCCTAGTCTATCGATCTCGCCGCCCAACATCAAAACCTGCAATACAAATTAAGTGGTCCAAGATGTGTCTCAATGATGATGCGGCAACTTGGGAAGCACATGGCGCGGACCATGGCCTCAGCTAGGTATCAGCCAACGTGTCTTTCCGGCTCTCCACAACATTACACGTCCTCCTGACGCCACATCTTTGGCACACAAATCATCAGAACCCAAGCTATTCCCTCTTCTCCTGGCGGTCATCCGATCGACATATTTCTTGCTCCTCTCCAGTCAGAACCGAAAAGGACAGCCAAGCACTGCGGCGCCTCCTTCGGCCGCATACGCTCTTTGAGCTTCTGCCTCCTTCAAGACCGCATCTTTCGCGATCTTCTCAAATTTAGCGGGCCCGAGCTCCTCGGGCAAATAACCTTCACTCTTGAACTTTGGACCAGGTAGATACTGTGTACCCCCTGTCAAAAACGCCACAAACTTGTTCCATGCCGTGTCTTTGACGTACCACGGCTCGATAGTTTGCTGGCCGGGATGAAGGCGGCCGGACTTTCGATCTTCTTTGGCTAACGGATCGAGCGGGCGGAGCCGGGGCAGGAAGAGGTGGCCGACCACAAAGGCACGCAGCCGGAAGAACCGATAGACCAGAGTTTGTACTGTTGCGGAAGGCGCAGCGTAGCCCAATGCTTCACGTGTTCGCGGTTCCAGCAGCGCCATCAGCACCTTGCGGAAAACGCCACGCAGAGGAGACGAGACATGTTTGAGGAAGAACTCGAGCGACATATCTGCGCATATGCGGTTATTGTCCGAATAGGCCATGGCCGTCTTCTGGTATTCTTTGGTCCACTCTGCCAGCTTCTCGAGCGTGGGAGGAATGTCCTTGATACCCATCCGGTTGCCAATCTCCCTCCAGTACACAAACAGGGCCACCTTTTCGAGGTAAGTCAGCTCCCGCCACTCATACGTGTCGACCCATCGGATGGCCTCCAGGATGCTCACCGCCAGCGTGTGCAGCATCTCCGGCTGGGTGATCTTGTCTCCGTACTGGCGGTGCATCCAGTTCATCTTGGCCAACGCACGGGACCCGCGCTCGCTGTCCAGAGAGCCGACGACGAACTCGGTCGTGATGAGGCCCGTGTCGTTGATGCGTCGGCCCACGTTCGCGCTACTGCCCAGCTGGCGCGTCTTGACCAGCAACCCAGTGCCGGACGCGATGGTGAAGGTCTTGAGGAGCGAGAACTGCCCGCTGAAGGCGTAGATGAAGGGACAGTCGTACAGCATGGAGAGGTGCATGATCTTGTGCGCGGCCTTGTAGTCCATGTCGTAGGGGTCTTGGACGAGGGAGGCATACTGGCGCTCGACCCTGCGCAGGGCCCGAAACCGCAACGCCCGGACGAGGGCAAGGTAGCTGAGCAGTACGACGGCTATGAACCACGGGGACAGGGAGGGCAAGGCATGAGGCGCGAATTGTACAAGTGAAGAGATGGGCGGAACCGACGCAGTCATAGTGATTGTTGATGTGGCGCTTGGAGCACCAGAAGACGGGGGCACGACAGCGGTAAGAAAAATGTTCAAGAGCACTGGCCAGGATGGACCGGTGCTATAGAGAAACGTTAATCACCTTGGTCTTATACAGACGTACGTGCCCCGTCCACACGTCCATCTGGCCGTGCATGCGGACAGAGTACATTCCAGCCTCATTAGCAGTACCGATTGACATTGACGAGAGATTCCGCAGTCACGCAGTCACGCAGTCACGTAGTTCACGCATCAACCAGTCACTCACCAAGGGCATGTGCCAGTCAGTCAGTCAATCAAAGGAGAACGACTCATGTAGTCCGTGTCAACGCAACGTGAACGAGCCGAGCGGCCCAACCTAGGTACCTACAGTGGGTACGTGTCCCGGAGAACACAGTACTGTACGGAGTACTTTCTGTACTACTGTACGAGTCAGTTCGCTGACGTCGACCTCTTTTCCATTGCCCCGAACCCGCGCGCCGTCCCTGAGGTACACAATCACAAATGTAGCTAGAACGTGCTTGCGGTACATACTATATCTCATTACTCGTGTCGGTGTCCTCTCGGTAGCCGACCTGCTGGTCAGCCACTTAGCCGATTCGGCTTGCCATGGTGACTGTACATTCATTCGCACATTGTAATCCCGGAGTCAAGAGTCAGAGTCAAGAGTCAGAGTCAAGAGTCAGAGTCAAGAGTCACAATCGGTGCTCATGGCCGGGGCGAGCGACGATGTCCCCCCGCTTCAACGTCGAGGGCATACACGATATGCACTCCGTCCTACGGACGATCGTTGTGTTGGCAGTACTGGGGCGATGGCTGCCGAGCTGATACAGAGTTGTCCTCATCCTCCTCATCTGCTTTGTTCACAAAGATCGTCGAGTTGAGCTCATATACGTAGGTGTACATCTACGTAGATACACCACTACTGCTGCTGGAGGGCAAGTTTCAGATCCAGATCCACCACCACAAACAACCCGTAAGGACAACCCATGGCATTGATTTTACCTGCTTATTATGGACTACAGAGCCAGAATGAATGAGGCAGTAGCCATCCTCGTACCGTCGGACCAAATGGTCACTCCCTACTCATCCATCCTCTCTGTCTGATTTCAGAGCTAGCCGAAAACGCCGATGTTAAGATCGACTTTTGCCAGCCCCCGTCGCTACATTGGTATCATGTTGAAAGCACTTTTGGTCGTTCATCCATTTCATCTCGGTCATGCACCCCAGTGACGCCGTCCGCCTGGATTAGGTTGACTGATCCAGCATAAACACAACCCGTGCCCCAAAGTCTGTTACATGGCCTCTACTGGGCCGTGACGTACTGGGAACGGAAGCTCTTAGCCGCATTGACCATGTTGGTCAAGGCAGCCTTTGTCTCTTTCCACTGTCGAGTCTTGAGACCACAATCGGGATCGATCCACAATTGCTCCGGCTTCAAGTACTGTAACATCTCGGCAATTCTGTCGTGGATTTCCTTCTCGGAAGGAACACGGGGAGAATGAATGTCATAGACACCAGGTCCAATATGACGTGGGTAAGCCTCGTCAACGAAGACTTTGAGAAGCTTAGCGTCAGACTTGCTGTTCTCGATCGAGAGAACGTCAGCATCCAGTGCTGCAATGGCATAGAAGAAGTCCTGGAATTCGGAATAGCAGAAGTGGCTGTGAATCTGCGTTCCGTCCTCAACGCCTGCGGTGGCGAGGCGGAAGGCATCCACAGCCCACTTGAGGTAGTCTTGTCGTTCCTTGCCAGTGCGGAGAGGGAGACCCTCGCGCAGGGCAGGCTCGTCGACTTGGATGACATATACGCCAGCCTTCTCAAGATCAACAACCTCATCACGCAGAGCGAGAGCCAATTGTTGGGCTTGGACGGACTGATGGACGTCATCACGAGGAAATGACCATCTGAGGCAGGTGATGGGACCTGTGAGCATGCCCTTCATCGGTTTGCCCGAGATAGAAGCCGCGTACTTCGACTCCTTGACTGTCATTGGAGCAGGTCGAGAAATGTCGCCGACTACAATGGGTGGTCGGACACATCGGGAGCCATATGACTGAACCCAGCCGTTGGTGGTGAATGCATAACCATTCAGTCGTTCACCAAAGTATTGGACCATGTCGTTGCGTTCCGGTTCACCATGTACGTAGACGTCGAGATCGAGCTCATCTTGGATCTTGATGACATCTTGGATCTCCTTCTCAATGAATTTCTCATACTCCTCAGCAGTGATCTCGCCCTTGGTGAACCTATTCCGCTGGATACGGATTTCTTTGGTCTGGGGGAACGACCCGATGGTCGTGGTAGGGAACAATGGAAGGTTCAGACGCTTCTGTTGTTGAGCAATCCGCTCAGGGAAAGGTGACTTGCGGTTATGCATCTCAGCATTGACCTTGCTTTGTCGCTCCTTGACGGCTTGGTCATTGGTTCGGCTTGAGGAAGCACGAGCTTGCATCGATTTGGCATTGGCTTCCAGAGCCTCACGAACAGACGCCGGGCCGTCGGTGACTGCCTTGGCGATGATGTTGATCTCCTTGGCTTTCTCAACGGCGAAGCTGAACCAATCAGCAATCTCGGGGTCGAGCTTCTTCTCGCTGGCAAGAGTGTGAGGAGTGTGCAAAAGGGAGCTAGAACTGGCAACAATGACTCTGTCCTTGCCTAGTTTCTGGATGGCATTTTCGACCAGCTCAATGGCGCGCTTGAAGTTGGTCTTCCAGATGTTTCGACCATCAACTACACCCGCTGACAGGACCTGCTGAGGCCCCAATGCAGATGCCACTGTTTCGAGCTGCTCGGGGTTGCGGACGAGATCAACGTGGATGGCATAGAGGTTCTTCAACGACTCGAGGACATCGATGTTGTGAACGATGTCTCCAAAATATGTAGCAAGGACGATCTTGGGGGCACTGCTTCCCAGACCACCGAGCTTCTCGTAAGCAGGTTTGAAAGCGTCTTTGACACGCTTGGGTAGATCGAAGACCAGGACAGGCTCATCAATCTGCACAGTCTCTGCACCAGCACCTTTCAATTGCTTGAGGAGATCCTCGTACAGAGGCAGCAGCTTGTCCAGGGCTGAGATCGGCTCAATGGTCTGACCACGGTCGGCCTTGCCCAGGTAGAGGAAGGAGACGGGTCCCAGAATGACTGGGCGTGTGTTGATGCCAGCTTCCTTGGCTTCGAGGAACTCGGCGACGGGCTTGGGTTTAGACGACAGCTTGAAGGTCTGGTTGTCTTGAAGGGTGGGCTTGACGTAGTGGTAATTTGAGTCGAACCATTTCACCATTTCCTGAAGAAGTCAGCGCAGGTCTCGCAAGCATCAACGCACACGTACCAGCGAGGGCACATCGACAGCAGGGGAGCTGTCGGTGGCAGGCTTCTGCAGCCCCCGACCCATGGCAAAGTACTCGTCAATGGGAGCCAAGTTGTACTTTGTGTACCGCTCTGGCACCACGCCGAAGAGCTGGATATGGTCGAGAACCTGGTCGTAGAAGGCGAAGTCATTGCTTGGGATGATGTCGATGCCAGCATCTTTCTGGATTTTCCAGTGCTCCAATCTGAGCCTCTTCCCTTCCGCCAGAAGCTCGTCCTGAGAGAGCTTCCCAGCCCAGTACGCTTCGGTGGCTTTCTTCAGGTCACGGTTGACTCCCATGCGAGGGAAACCGAGGATTGAGCTGGGAAGTGTCAGAACACGCAGAATAAAGACAGACTGATCGATTGACTCACGATTGAACCATCTTCGTACGTGTCTGTAATACTGTTGGGGAGAAGATGGAGAGAGCAGTGCAGACTGCCTTCCAACAAGGCTTCAGGTTAAACAGGTAGAGAGGTGAACAAAAGACTGGAAAAGAAGAAAAAGCAGTGACTGGAGAAGTCCAAGTCAGAGCGGTGAGAAATTGTGAGCAGGTCGGAATGTCTGAGTAAGTTCGAAAAACATTCTGAACTCTCCGAGTGACGGAGGCTTGATTTTGGCGGGCTGGTGGGATGATTGATCCCTTGGCTCCCGCTTCGAGCTTACTACGTAGTCCTCCAGGCGTGCAAGAGCAAGCCCCAAGCAGCCACTACGCTGCCTGGATTGGGCACTTGATGGCACACTAAGCCCAAGCAATCGCCAACGAACCAACGAACGTCAGCCCTTCCTCGGCTTGTTCCTGCGTATCCGACGCCCTTCCCCATCACGCCATGTGACAAAACAGTTACATCTTCGGTTTGCCTTCCGAGGTTTGTCAGGTTAGGCTGGCATGCTGTGTCAGAGAATCTGCACGCATCGTCTAAGCCATCTATATCTTGATCGGACCAGGAATCGCTGCTGCACGGCCTCCCACAGCTCGTTTGCCAAACTTTGTCTCGTACCACTTCCGTCCGGCGACTGCACGAGGAAGCATGGTCGCGATCTCGCACATCAGAAACCAGAATGCAGCGCTCTTCGATCCCCAGCCAAATCCCCATACCCCTCCAAGAAGCCAGTATCCTGACCACTCCAACCATTCCAGAACGTAGTGCGGGTACAGGATATGCTTGAAGAAGCCCTCCGCTGGTGGGATCACGTATACCTTGTCGTAAGTGACGACCGCTTTCCCCTCCGCCTTCGCTTTCCGCCGCGCTGCTCCCCGCCGCATCTCATATAGCCTTGTTTCTGTCCAGATGTTGCCTGCAAGTCCCAGCAGAAACATGGTGATACCGACGATCGAACCGAAGGAGACTATGGGCCGACTTCCCGCCTCGACGTCCAGTAGCGAGTATACGAGCCAAGCCGCGATGCTCGTCGAGTTGGTAAACTGGAAAACCATCATAAATATCGTGACAAACACGTGGATGGGCGACATGCTCGGGTTGAGGTACAGAGGGCTGACTAGAGCACGGTTGATGTAGTGAAGAAGATAGAGGCAGGCCAGGATCACGTTCTGAACAGGTAGGCCCAGCACTAAGAATCTCGACGCCAGTTCTTGCGGAGGTCTGAGCTTCGAAGGCAGAGCTGTCAGAATATAGATCAGGTTCATGGGCCCGACCAATTCCGCTGCAGCCCAGGCGTAGCGTCCAGGAAGATTGAAGCGAGATGTAGCGTACGATGTTTTGCCCATCGCTTGTAATCGACTTAGAGGAGTCCATTGCGCAATTGAGACCTGTGGCAGGTTTGTCAGGAAAGCACCACATTTCTTCTGCGACATATCGCCTCAATCTCAACTCGTCAAGATGTGTATGTAAATGCTAGGCACTTCGATGACTTTTGGTGCTTACCGGGATGTACAGTCGAAAGATATCGAGCGCCAGCTTGGCCGCTCTTGGGGTTGGGGGGAAGAACTCCCTCACAGAGGGCAGATTCGAGAGATACGACGCCATATTTGCATCTAGGTCACCAGGAATTGGGGATGGGTTTGAGATAAATTCGGCAATCTGGTTGTCGGCCTCTTGAAGCTAAAGAAAGTGAGAGGTCATGACGCAGCTTGTCCGGCTTTGTCGATTGCAAGGCTGTGACGCTGCTTTTACATCTAATTTCCTCGCTGCCAAAAACACACGCATAAATTCATTTCACACTTACCTGTGATATGGTGACAGAAGTTTTATATCACCTTCGACCTTAACAAGTCCCAAGCAGGACATGCACAGCTGCCGTATGCGGGCCTTCCAAGAGCTATGCGAACATTCTGTCTGTCGCAAATGCCTAGGTCCTCGTTGCTCAGGAGCCGTCCTACAAGCTCTTCTCCCGGCAAATCTTGATTTCCCTGATCTCTGAAGAGAGTAGCATAATAGAGGCATCGCTCCTTGGATTACATGCTACTTGAAAATTGACGTGTTGTATGGAGCTGTGAGGACATCGATAATGTCCTACTGAGCGTCGTTCTGGTCAGCCGTGGACTGAAAATACTGTTGATGCTACGTCGTCTTAGAGTTGCTCAACCCTTTTCTAAGGCATTGCTTGAATTCTTTCCCGGGACTTGCATTTATAATGTGACTCCGAGCTCGTCCTGTAAGTGAGCATGTCATTGGGACAAGGTCAAGATTGGCCTTCGGACCGGAGGCGCCCAACCTGTCAGTACTTCCTTACTCCAAGCGACCAGCTGGGGAGCGGCGAGGGCTCGTGCAGAGATTCGGTCTTGCATGCGCGACTTCGCTCACAATACATATCAAAGGATCAAAGGAAGCAGAAGGACAGTAGATGGAATTGAACTGCATATTGCAGACAGGAGCGATCGCACAGGACGAATTTCGATTGCGAATACGGCGCCTCTCTCGAAAGGCACAGTTTACATGAGGACCAGCACGGTGATCTGGAAGTCCTTTATACTCCAAAATCAACAAAAGCCCGCCCTTGGTACGCCTGTCGCTATCTCACAACCGCCGAAAAGATGATTAACCCGGGGGAAGGGTGCTGGCATCCACCACGTCGTCAGCATCACGCACAAGCTCATCATTCGGATCGTAGAGGGGTGACCGGGGAAGTGCCATCAACCCTGTTCTAGTTGACTCTAGAATGCCGAATGGCGCGATTAGCTTCATAAATGAGTCGATACGGCTGGGCTTCGCAGAGCTGAAATTGTGTTAGCATCTTAAACACATCGTTGGTGTGGGGCAGGAAACTGACACTTCGACGATGCAGTTGTTCGTGCTGATATCCAAAACTTTGCCGCCGAACTGATGGGTGAGATGTGTAATGGCCTCAAGATGTTCATGCTTATGTCTGAGGGCTTGACTGGCTGCAAGTCGGCTAGGGTGATAGCTGTCACCTTGACCAAGCATCTCCTTGGCTCGTTGGACAAGGCTGAATTCTTCGGGCTTGTTCTCTTCTAGCTCCTGCAGTCTTTTGTCCGCGTTCTCCTCGGCGTCCTCCAGATCTGCTGCAGTATGCTCCGATTCGGGGCTAGTCATCTCGCGATGGTGCTCCATCAGCTCTTCATAGACCTCGGGGCCCAGAATCGAGATTTTAGCAAGTAGCAGCTCACGCTGAACCAAAGCAGCAGATGTGTAATCCAACACAGCCCATACAGGTACCAAGTCCTCCAATTGTCTTCTGGCTTGCTCAACAACGCCATCCTGGCCTTTCAACACGATGGTCATTCGACTCAGATCCTCGACCTCCGTGTTGCAGACGACCAAAGAGTCGATATTGAAACCTCTCGCCGCCAGAATCCCGGACACGCGGGACAAGACACCAGGCTCGTTCTGTACCAGGCAATTCAAGATGTGCTTTTTAGGCGGCGCGGTGGAAGCCACCGGCGTCTCGTAAAGGATAGACGACACAGCGGCTGCGGCGCCATATTGCGGAGAGGTGTCTGATACAGGAAGAGGAAGAGGTGACCGTCGGTGGAGAGCCTTGTATGCTAGAGCGGAGGTGGAATTCGTGCTCTTTGATCTCCTGGATGCAGGGAGGACTGAGTCGAGGAATGAGGTCCCGGTTCGCGTCCGGGTTGACTGACTGCTGGCTTTGTAGGCCAAAGAGAGAAGATTGCGCCTGCCTGCCATGATGGCGGCGAGGTGGGCTCGATAGGTACGACTGATTGAGACTACCTCATGAAGCGATATGGGAATTCGCCTCAAGCAATAGGAGCACCGTGACTCACTCTCGTGGAAATCTGAGCTTCTGTCCAAATTTTAGATCAGCGTACCGAGTAACTCCAGGGACAAGCGATTTCGGAGACAGCCAAGCGGCCCCGTTATGAGTCACGTGGCTTACTCCTCATTCTTCGTCTTGGCATGCTTGGCATTTGTAATCTCCGAGATATCCGACGCACAGCTGTTTCTGGATTCGTACGAGTATTGACGCCGCCCTGATAAAGCCAAGTTCCCTACTCACCTTCTCTTAATCACTTCTTTCTCCTGTCCCTCCCCAAAGCCTATGGCTTGAATTGAACGTGGTCGGCATAGTAGCCGTTTGAGTCATTGTCTGACATCTATGTTATGAGAAGACGTCGATCTCGATTGACTCCAAACCACGTGGGCGCCCAGTCAGCCACTGATTCGTCTGGTTCGCTTTATGGAAACTCCTTCTATGCCAAGAAGGGCGTAGCACAACTGTGATGTGAGATTCATCTGCCGCAGTGCTCAGTGTACGATATATGGAGCAGACCCCTCTCACAAGTCTCTTCCTCGCAGTCAGTCAGGTAAGTACCACCACAGGTATGTAAAGGGACGAAGAGCTAGGAACATTGTCACAGAGATCTTTGAAATCTACCCTTCACAGTATGCCCAGCAACAAATTTACAGTGCTCTGTGGGCTCGCCTTCGTACCGATTGCACTTGCTCAGGGTCCACAGTCTGATCTCAATTCAACAATCTATTTCCCCCAATCTACAACCACATCGGTATATTCATCTCAGACAACACTACCTTATCACAAGAATGCTTCCTACCCTTACCTCGGGCAGGCACCGAATGAGGCCGCCTTTCCCCGGTCACCATCTCCCAGTGGTCCAAGATGCATTGTAACACCGCTTGGCTGGGGACAGGACGACTCGTCCCAGATTCTGGCTGCTGTCGCAGAATGTGGCGTCAACGGGACCATTACCCTGCCTGCTCCATACGTCTACACAATCTCCCGGCGAATGTACATGAAGCTACAAAACGCCCGGTTGGAGATCTTCGGCACTCTCTCATTCACACCTGACTTGACTTACTGGATTGACAACTCTTTCCGCGTCGAATTTCAGAATCAGTCGACAGGCTGGATCGTCGAGGGTCACAACTTCGAGATCGATGGAGGAGGATGGATGCAAGGTGGTGTCGATGGTAACGGCCAGGCTTGGATGACACATGCAGCCGGCCATAGCAACCAATTCGGCCGCCCGATTGTGCTGTCCATCTTCAATTCCTCTAATGTCATCGTGACCAACTTCTCCATACGGCAGCCGATGTTTTGGAGTTTTTGGATCCAAGACTCCTACAACGTCGAAATCAGCAAGGTATACATCAACGGAACCAATACCGATCCCTACGGCAACTCCTCCAACTACGAGACGAACATTGATGGTCTCGATACTCTGCGCGTGGACCATATTCTGATCAAGGATTGGCAATTCCACGGCGGGGACGACTGCCTGGCACCTAAAGGTAATACGACAAACATGGTCATCAGTAACATGACTTGTGTTGGGGGCGGCATCGCCTTCGGGTCGATCGGGCAGTACGTCGATTCGCCGGACTATATTTTCAATGTGACAGCGACCGACATCTCGGTCTCCCAAGACATCAACCCACGAACAGGGGGAGCTTCGGTCTCAGGTGGAGCTTACTTCAAATCTTGGGTCGGCAAAGAAGAAGGCGAACCTCCGCAAGGCGGTGGCGGTGGTACCGGACGAGTGTCGAATGTGACTTTCACGGGCTTGACCACTCACAATACTAGTCAAGCCGTCTACATCAACAAGTGCTACTTCAAGGTGCCTGACCAGGCCAACTATTGTGACACGAGTACGTTGGAATTCGAAAATCTGCGCTTCTCTGACGTTTCCGGGACCGTCAGCGGAAAGGTTGGCGTAGCACTCAATTGTTCCGCGGCAGCTCCTTGTTCGAACATGGTCTTTACGGACATCCATCTGACCAATGCTGCTACCAACGCACCTGCTAACGCGACCTGTGTGAATGCGAGGAATGTCACAGGTATAACATGTAACAGCACGTTGGTGCGATGAAGGCGAGATGAGCGTAAATAGTCATGTTAAGCAGCGGATACCTGATGTGAAAGAAAGGAGTCGTACGGGTGGAGAAAGGAGTCGTCCTCTTGTCACAGAGATGACTGCGACTTTGCCTCCGCTTCATCAACGGCTTGTGTGAAGTCCTTCAGAAAAGCCCAGCGAGCTCTTTTGGCACAACCTTTCTCTTTCCAATTCCTGAGAGTTCCGTGTGGGAACCACTCAATCCCGACTTGATCGTCCAGTAGGGTCGCATCATGCGCTATGATGACAAACACATTTTCCGCAGCATCAAACTCCTGCATGTGGCTACAACTTTGCTCGGCTTGTTCGAGGCTGTGTGGTACCTTATCCTGGAGCCGGTAGAAAGGCTCGGACCCCTTTCCACTTGGGTGTACTGGCTCAAAAATGTGACCCGGGCAGGAACTTGGATACTTGCTGCTGAAAGGAGATGGCTGGATAGATTTGGGGAGCGGCAAATATTCTGACGGCCGAAACTCGCCACCGTGGTGAGCCGTATCGGCCCCCATAAAGATGAAGGTATCTTCCTTGTCGCCCTCGAGAGTTGAGGTCACCCTGGCCAGGCCACAAACATGCCCGACTGCGTGGCCCGGCGCGTCAAGCAGGTAGAACGAGCCGTCATTGAAGTAGTCCAAAGCCCGGAATTGACCAATCTTGAGGGTCGGTGAATTCTCGAAGTCAAGTGATTTGAGCTCTCTTCCTTTGAGGTCGCTTTCTAGAAGAGGTGACTCGGGATTTGTCGGGTATCCCGGCAGAAAGGCCTCTTTTATCCCCGGTCCAGCAATCACGGCGGTGCTGGTAGGAAAAAGGCTGGGATCGCCGGTATGATCGAAATGCCAATGACTCCAGACAATAGCCTCGATTGCGCCCGCCGCGGCATCAACGCCATTCTCCTGTAAAATCTTGGATACCGATTTTGGGATGTCAAGTTTCCATCCGGGCCCGCTTATGACCTTCTTGACTGCTGGAGGGAAATTCTGCCAGTCCTTCCGACAGCTCAGGTCGAACAGGATCTTCCGACCGGAAGATGGTTGCTCGACTAGAAAACTGAATGCCGGCACGTGGAGAAGTTCATGGCCGCGTATCTCAGGGTACATGAAAACTCCAACGGGAGCCGTGATGGTCGCGGAAGTGTTGATGATCTGGACCTTGACGGAGGCGCCAGGAGGGATATTCAGCGCAGGAGCGGGTTTGGGTGGATAGAGATATTCCGAAGCCATTTCCCGCTATGTCGTGAGCTTTAGGTCGTTATTCAGCTGGTAAAGAAAGCAGCGAGCGATTACTGTGTACTGGGAGCTTTCAGTGTCGTGGCCTGACCGCACACTGAGGTATGTGAAATGAACCGACCTCAGGGCGGCGGCTCGTTAAATCAACCTACCTTGGAACGAACCAATTGACAGGGACCACCGAGCCCGTGATTTCATTGTGCCTGTTATTCTCGACTCGAGACACAGGACTGGGTAGATCAACTATTCACGGCCCGATCATGGAGGATACGATCGGTCGACGACATCCTCGAAGATTCTCGATGAGGCGGCCAGGGAAGAAGTGACGCTAAACTGATTTGGGATGCCACAGTTTCCTCGGCCTGTGGAAACTTCGCTCATTCTCCTCTCACTACACCATTTACTATGTCGATCTGTTGCGTTCTCACAGAAAATTACCAAGCAATGCCACAGCTCCATGTGTCCCAGCGGGACGGGATTCAGGAGCAAGAACGAACTAACGTCCAGTTACCAAGGCGCCCACAAGCAGACACGGACCCTCTTTCTTCACTTCAGCCGTTCTTCCTCTTACCAGCCGTTCTTCCTCTTACCAGCCGTAACATGCTCGGTTGGCGGTTTCGGGGGCAGGATTTGGAATAACCGTCGACAACTGCACTTACGGACAACCCTCGGTTCATGGGGCCTGGAACTGGGTTTGGAACGTATCGCACAGCTGCGTGTGCTCGTTAACGCCTTCTGACGAGTCTCGCCACACTTTCATAGCAGGCAGAGGATGTAGTTACTCCCGCGATCGGTACTACTGCCTAGACATTTCCCAGCGCAGGCAGCTACTGGTCACCATTGCGTCGTCCTCAACACAACAAAATGGAAGACGCTTCTTTTACTTGCGACTGCCCTGCGAGAAGTTGCTGAGCTGCGAAGGAACACTAGACGTGCTCCCGTTGCATGTGAGCTATGCAGCTCCAGAAAAGTTCTCTGCGATGAGCGCAACGACGCCCTGTAGGATTTGTATTACAGCAATGTTCGTTGTGTCCAGCCACCGCTACGTCCCAAAGAGTGCCAATGCTTTCAACCTGTCCTGCCCATGATCCTGTTGCTGAGCTACGTACCAGATGTCCACCGTAGGTCTAGCTATCTTCACTGAGCTGAAAAACAGAGTCGACTAGAATCCTAGACTACACCGACCATGTAGTCGACCGGTCATCAGGACCCCCTAAAATGGTCGCCTCCACAGCCCAGCCGTCCCCTTCTCAACAGCTCAGCTTGGTGACACCGCCAGGACGATCTCAATCATGGAGTCACTGTCGACGGACCGCTAAACTATTTCGTTGAATGACGAGGCATCGCGATCATGGAGCGGGCTGCCAGTCTTTCGGGCCGCGGCAACTCGTCCACGGGACATTCCCACCACCAGCATGTGCGTGGTTATATGGAAGTATGCATTGCGGACCGTTCAAGTGGATCGCATCGGGCACATCAACTAATGCAAGCGCAGAAGGCTTTGCGGGACAAAGAACTTTGCACCAGCGCAAAGGAGGTGTAGAGATACAGCGGCTGCCCTCCACGGTGATGGGGATGAAAAAGCGGCGGGATATTTCAGAATGCCCTTGTGTGTCTTGGCATCCAGGAGTCGCAGCCTCATTGGATTTTACAGGCCTCCCGCCTCGCACCAAGCATCACAGACTTAGGTCGACATACGGAGTACTCCGTCCAGTACTCCGTACAATCTCTCCCAATGTCTCTATGCAATGGAACTGGGGCAAGTCGCGGCCCATGGGGTCAGGCGGAGTGCGAGAGGCGGAGGGCCAGACCTTGATATCGAGCGATGTGCTTCAGGAAATCAAGGCGGCCCAAGCCGCAACTCTTGCCGTCCACCTCGGATGCCAATCGTGCATGATGAGAAGCGGCCTACCGGGAATTCCTGCTGGATCGACGTGATTCAGACCGAAAGCCATTTGAAGTCTCATGTTGCCCAGTGCTATTGTGAGTCTATCAGCCAGGAAATGTTGGGTTTCGCAGAACCTGGGACATACCCGTAAATTCAAATTTTGACTTTATATTACTGCATCTTCATACACACTCCGAATCGACTAGGCAACCTTGTAACCCAACTTCGATAGAGCCTCCGTCGTCTGGCAACCCGAGAAGAGCGAGAAGAGCGGTACAAGATTTCCTTGTACGAGTGCATTTGCAAGATCGAGGTTTTCGTGCAAGTTACCGCTAGCTGAGGATCCGGGCCTGACAAGGTTGTGGCGTGGCCTTATGGCGTCGTGCCTTACCACCTGAAGATATCGAAAGTTGCCGCGGATTCGCATTTGCTTGTCGATCCATTGTGTTGGGCGAAAGTCTTGGCTCATTGATGACCACTCCAGTGATCGGAAGAGATGCTGTGTTGCTTCTTTCGTCTAGCTCTCCAACCTTGCTGAACCGGCATCGGGTGGCAGATTCCCTGATCCAAGCTCTACTTGACCCTTCGGGCTGAGACCCATGCCACCACCATTTGATCTTGTCGACTCCCACTCTGTCAAGCTGTATGGTTCGTCATTGCTCTTGCGCTCGCTGAAGTCAAAGATGCGATAGTCGGCATTCGTATAATAGGTGCCGCTGACCGCTAGCCGCATGAAACTCGAATGCGAAACCACGATGATCAGCCTCTCCGGCCGACCATAGAGTTTGCCCAGAGCGGCCTGTGCGCGTGCTAGAACGGCTGACCTGTTATGAGCATATCGTCCGCCCTCGGGCGAGCTCTTATTCGGGTAGACTGGGTCGACGACTGAGAAATCAAAGGCCGGAAACTCCGCCTCAAGATCGGAAAGTGGACTTCCAGTGTCGCACGGCTTGTCGTAGATTTCCTGCCAGTCTGCATCGACTTCGACTTTCACGCCTTCGGATATCAGCCAATCCAGCGCTATTGAAGCTGTCTGCAGAGTTCGTCGCATAGGACTGACTACGATCAGACCAACATCCGCGGTCTTCGGGAACCTTTCCTTCAGACTATCGCGTAGAGCTGCGCATTGCTCAATACCAAGCGACGAGAGCTCGGGATCTGGGATGCTAGGGTCATTCGTCTGGTTGTGCAGTGCCTCGGCGTGGCGGACAAGAACAAGAGTGGGAGCCATCCAAGCTGAGCGCAGGCGGACTGGCAAAGGAGGTTGCTGGTTTTGAATAGCTTGAATGCGATTATCCAGACCCCCACCAGATAAAGCAGTGAGGTGCGAGTACACTGCAGTGCTTGCTTTGGTGGAGGAGTCGGCACGCACGAGAGGGATTGAGAGATAAGTCGTCTGAAAGCGACAAGTTGTTGAGGTTTGTGACGTATCCGAAGCTCATCCTAGCACCACTAGATCCGGTGTAGTGTGACGCCGCCCTGTGCAAGGCCGGCCTTCTAAGCAGTGCTTAGACCTCTAATTGGCTTCTTCTCTGCCCTGACTCGAGGCTAGTTACGATGGCTCGGGAGCTTGTCCAATGAGAGACTGAGAGATTTCGAAAGCAGCGTCGTTGAATCCAACTCCTTCTGGGCCGACGAGAACTTAAATTAACTTGAAGCGCACGACTCTTGAGGAAATTTCGACCACTCCTATAACGCGCGCTCAGAAGGACCATCCTTACCGTCAAATGGAAGAGGCTCAGTCGACGTACCCATGAGACGCCGGCTGCGATCATCCTCGCTGTGGGAGACACCATCACTGTGCCAATTTCCGCTTCTCGCAGTCTTCACATGACCGTGCCGAAAATCGCCGTACGAGTGACACTTATTAGACGTTGCGGCTAACTTGTTGTAAGGTTCCTGCGAGCTGTCACGTTGGGTGAAACGTTTGAAGGGCCAAATGCTATTCGCCGACGAGGCGTCGGTCTTAAAACCGTCTGCTCTCCATCCTTTCCACTCACCGGTCCTCTGATCCTACTACTTCGCCTGCTACAGGATGACAGGAATAGTGCGGACTCTTCCCTGGATTGGCCGGCCTGTGCTCTCTCGATCATGCCTCTGTATCAGCTCGGTGGACGGTCCTGCGTGCTGCTAATCACTCTATTCGAGTATTATGCTGACTCCTTGTCTGGTCAAGATCGCCAAGTGGCTAAAGGGCAATCACCCTTGATGATCTCTACCACTGCAAAGTTTAATACTTGCCTCGAGGCTGATAAGCACTTTACATCAACCACATTCACGCCCGGACCCAAGGTGCGGATGGAAAGGGGCTTTGCAAAATAACACGATCGTTTGGAGCGACCTCCAAGCGGCGAAGTGAGGTGCGTGGACTCCAACGGACCACACCTTACCGGCGCCAGAGTATGCAACGGACCGGCCGCCGGAAGACCGCAATCCTGATCAGCTCTGGGATATTGCAGTCGCAAGTGGGAATGGCGACATTCATCAACGACTGCCACACAAGACCATCGAAGTTGACACGAAACCGGTCAAGGAATAAACCTGGGATACCGCCGGACAAGAGCGATGCGGAGCTATAACTTCCGCCTCCTACCGAGCGACTTCGGGGGCTCTCCTCGTCTACATTATAAGTATGCATCAGACCCACAACCTCACAGGATTGCCGAAAGATCCGTAGGGACATGCAGATGCCAACATCCAAATCACACGTGTGGTGGATCAACTCTACAAGAAGACGAAAGAGACAACGGCCGGCGAGGAGCGTAAAGCAGGGCTGAGCTGAAGATGGTACAGCACGAAAATGCCTGGGCATTCATACCCCAGTTCATGTGGCTTGCGTTCAAAGCTCCATAACAAGGCCAGCTGATGAGAAAGTAGGATATCTGATCGCTATCTGCACGGTCTGGCAGACATATCGTTTGTCGGGAAGGTGATGATTATGCATGAATCACTCAGCTAGGTCTAACAAGCAGGAATATGCGTGGGAGACCCTCACCAGATCTATCTCCCTAGACAATAGCATCTTGTTGGACAGCAACAAAACTTGAGGGTGGCTGGCTGAGGGACAGAGATTGTGGTTGAAGAGATCGTTCCAGACACGCCACCACGTGTCAAACCCCGACACTGTGACTTGATCTGCCATTCACAAAGGACATCCGAGGGTTCAGCTGAGCGCAAGCAACGCCAAACCCCGGATCTCGTCTATACTGTCATCCAGAACGGGGAGACGGTCATTCAAACGACGCCGCGGGCTGTGTCCCGGGCGATTGGCCAAAGTACTGTGTCTTGTCATGTCCGCGAAAAGCCTTACGCACGGTGGTTCGCCAAGCAGGACTCGGGTTACACGACCCTTTCGTGCCTTGGTAGAAATTCCCCGCATCCTATGGTGAGTCCAAATCAAGCTTCTCAGATCGGTCCCGACCGACATCAGCTTTCGGCGCCACATCTTTACTCCTGCTTTCAGCTCGCGTCGATCAAGCCTCAACTTTGTTCCTGCCTTTGCAGGAAGAGACGAGTAAGCAACTTGCTCAACGTAGATTCTTCTTTTCTCAAGCCTTCGCTGGCCACTGTCTCTTGTGAACCCTTGTACCATTACAGGCGGAGTCGGGCCTCGACCATTCCTAGCCTTCTCGAGGTGAAGTTGAGACTTCGTGTAGCATGGAAACATGCTCAACCATGAGGTAGCGTTTGCAAATCTACAGCCATTGAGCTGCAAGCTCCCCAGCTTCCGTTCCAAATCGGCGGAAGTCTGAGAAAGCGACCTTCAGAAGTGGTCACTTGAGGCCAAACAAGCCATACTTGACATGCGACATGACTATCTTTCGATGGCGTTACAGACATCGTGGCTGCCACTGAGACTGCTGAAAACGACCACCATCAACAGTGAAGCTGAAAAGGCGCATATGCATGATGCTCTCTGACAAAGCCAGCTGTTCAGCACGCTTCAGCCTTCAGCTTGGGTCTCTGCGCCTCATTGAGAACGAATTCGAGTATAAAATTGACGAGGTCGGCCAGGGTCCACCCTTCTTGAGGACGATAATCCATCGCTGTGCACCGAATCATTGAGAGTCCTGTTTGTTCCCGCACTAAGAGAATTCGAACGCAAAATATCATGTCGCACTCAGCCTACTTTCTCTGCGAAGTCAAAGAGGGCGGCGCCTCGAAAGGTTTAGCCGTCATTCGGTGCTACCCCTGGGACTCTAAGACAATGAACAAGTCAACGTTTCCAACGCAGTCGTATGGTGAACTTCTCCCTGGCCTTGCCAGCTTTGAGACCCAGACGAAAGTCAATTACAAAAGTACGTTCTACACTTGGGAAAGCACCTTTTCAAGAAAAGACATTTGACGTGGGCTTTCTAGCCGTACCCTTTGGATATGCCCAGGGAGCTGCTGCACTTGGGAACAAGCCAACAGCTGACTACAATCGGCATCTGCTGTTCTTCATCCCGACTGGGAGCACTTCCTCGACTTTCGGCGCTCAGATCCCGGGCACCTACGCCGGTACACTGATCCCTAGTGCCGCGTGGAAGGACCCTATGACGGCACATTGGCAGCAAGTGTACCGTGGAAATGATCAGCCTTTCGACAAGTCGTTTGGGGCGGCAGACAGCAACAGAAGGTACCACGTGAAGTATATTTTCACCGATGGAGCTGCCCCGGGCAGCGGTGGGGCGGCATAAAATTTGCACACAGGATCCTATAGCCAGCACCTCGGGAGGAATGTGGGAGAGCAATATGTGTTTATTTCGTTCCAGCATCCCTCCTTTAGCTGGCGCCGGCACACTGTCACGACCAGCAGATTCCCAGTGGCCAGAAGGGTGCTTGACAGTTATGGCATCAACATTCCTCAGGGCTCTTCGAGATGCCGTCAGGGACACAGTAGAAGTCGAGGTAGCCAACAAGCAGGCTTGGAATATACCATCTTTGGGTGCAAATTTGAGCGGTTGATCGATAGACTGATACCTCGTAACACTAGTTCGCCCGGACTAGCGATTTTGCAGTAGTTGTAGCCCAGACGGAACAACGCACACGGTAACACAGATCAACACAGCCCGTGTGTGCTCTATGAAAGCGGCATGTTGTGATGCCCGGGATGAGTCGGACGTGGGTTCCGAACAACTTTTTTACTCTTGAACATCGCGACCTTTGGACAGCGCGATACTTCGAGTCCCTCTCTGCAGTAGAGTTGTCGGCCCCGGTAGCAAGATGAAAAGACCACGCCCTGGTAGACGCCAACAAGAATGTTCAGAGTCTAGTGCATTGCCATCATGCAAAGGCGTCCACCGTCAAAATCCCCTCGAGTTTAGCAGAGTTTGTCAAGGAAACACTGTGCTGGTCTGAACGACTTCGTAATGATTCTCTCAGATACAGTATCGTTCGAAGCGCACCGATTCAGATCTTCCACCAGGAAGTCTCCTCCACGGGCTGCCAATGATCTCAGACAATCTGCAATTTGGGCGTAAGAGTCAATGTCCTTCAGAAGCAGGCAAGCACACAGCAGAGTCCGCGGCGATGTGTTCACAGACAGTGGAAGCCTACGCTCACATCGTGGACCGGTGGACCAAGACCCCGACGCCGTAGCAGACGTCAACAAGCTGGCTGTGGTGCTTGGCGATCTGGTAAAGCACGCGAAGGCGGGCGAAACAAGATGCGCAGAATCCAGAGGGATGCTTCCTGCTTCCTGCTTACTCTTGGGAGAGTCTGAGAGACCCGCAGTCGTCCATGGCATGCCATTGACCGAGTGATGCGAAGATGGCGCTGCCCAGTGTCCTTGCAGTACGGAGTAACTCTATGCTCCATACTTACGTCCCCACGCGTCCCCTTTGCCCAAACTGTCTCGGTCGCTCTCAAGTGCCATGCTTCACAGCTGGGCTGGACAAGGCTCGAACCCAGCCTCGTGACATTCCTCCCGCCTGGGCAGCCGGGCTTGGTCCTCAACATCTCACCGTGACCTTCCAAGCCGAGAGTGTAAAACACACAGTACTGGGTACATGCATTCTTCGCATGGGGCGTATTTGACCGACAGCTGACAAATTCTTGATATTTTGGCCTCAATCGCTGCTCTCAAGACTTACCTAATTCTGGGAATCCTGCCGCCGCAACCCCGACGCCGGAGCTGCCTTCGCACAGCGAATCCTACCGTACCTCCCTCCACCGACCCCGCAAGCGACTCCGGTAAAGGCCTGTGAATAGATACAGGATCCGCCAAAGAAAAAGGCGGGCAGGCACAGCCACGGCCGTCGTGGCGTCAGCCGTTCATTTGTGAAGGAGAGCATCGAGTATCGAAGAGCTGAGCAAAAATGCCAGGCCATCCAAGACTCCGAGGAGGATGACGGCTACTGTACGGAGTGCTGGGCATACGCATTAAGTACACAGCACGTACCCTTTACTCGGTGGCATGGCATTAGGAGAAGGCCGGCTTCTATTTTGGCGGGGTCGCATCCACAAAGCCGGCGACCGTATCGTCGCTGCTAGTCCTACGCAACGGGCATGGCTCATGGTTATAGCGAAATCGGCTTGCCGCATTTGCAAAGCACTTCAGGTCCGACTATTGAAGATCGACACAGGCCGTTGGGGAGCTCGGAAGTTTTCCAACCTCTTCAGATCTCGGAATATGATCCCTTTCACACCGGCTCCGCGAGTCTCGCGTCTCGGGGCTCGAGTCTCGACCCGCCTACGAGTACTGGTACGTCCTGGGTAATTGCACATTGTAGCTTCCCTCGGGGTGCGAAACAGCAAGACAATGAATCTCGGCGACTGTATGGATGCAGCACCCGCCGAGCACCTCCTTTGCTGGGCAATTGCTTCATCTCTGTCAGAAACACACTCAGGTCCGACCGCGAGAGACGCTGGGCAAAGCTGATGGTCGGGGGCTTGTCACTGGCAGCGAGAGAGAGAGTCTAGGCCCTTCGGGCGTCTCGTGCAGCCAAGAGCGGTCGCTCACCCCCAATCACGCCCCGACGCCCACTGCTAGGGAGTCTTGGGAGATTTCTTGGAAGCGTCCCCTTTCTCCGCCAGCTGCAGATCCCGTTGCAACGGCTGCCAGCCACGCGTCCGCTGGGAGGCCCTCGCGAGGCCTATTTGGAGCTGGCGCTATTCCCGTCCAGGCCCAGCGGAGCATTCCGGTCGACTTGGCTGTCAGATATCGCTGGGCGCCCAGGGAGGTGCCAGGCAGGCTTCGCATGCTTTTCCGATCTTTGCATGGGCTTGCTCGCCTTGTCGTCGAACGCCATTGCCCTTGCTCCGAGCCGTTGGTACGGTCAATAATTTGGTCGTCCCTTTTCCCCGGAGGTCCTGCACCGGAAGGCTGTGGGCTTGTGAGCTGAGCTGTAAGCTGTGATCCGTCAGGCCGCGAACACCCCGTATGCATGACGTCTCGGGGCTCTGGCGGTGCAGTGCGCCTGGGTTCCTTGACGGCGAGTCAAACTCTACTATTGTTGTCATCCTACACTAGGAGGGACATCGGTGTTCCCAAGCGCTGCAGGCAAACCAGTATTTGCCATGCGTTTCAGCAGGGCTGAAGCATCTCAGGACTGGAACAAGCGACGACTTGGCATCTCCCTCCTGCCCTCAGCGAGTCGGCTGTGAGAGATTGAACTCCCGCCGACACTTCCTCTTCGATGCTAACATAAAGGTGCCGGCTCCCCCGCCCACGAAGAGCGAGCGACATATCAGACCACCAACTTTCCTTCAGTATAGTGCGCCTTTCCTTCCCACAGCTATATTTGTCCACCATCATTCTTTCACTTTCCCTTTCGTCCATCACTCGACATCAGTCGTTCCAAGTCTTAGCGAGCCGCATCTACACCTTCTTTTGACAATGCTTACCTCGCTCTTTCTCCTTTCTGCTCTCTTCTCGACAGCCTGGAGCTGCCCGAAGCACGACAACTACCAATCACATCCTCACCTGGGACGAAGACAAGTCCGAGTCGATAAAGGCCGGGAGCCCAAAGACTGGAACTATGACGTCTCTGCAGACTGGGCGACCATTAAACCTGGTATGTCGTGGAATGCTTCGACACCGATATAGATCATGCTGACGCGCGAGCAGAATACCATTTGTGCCAATCTGGAACGCATCAGTCGCCCATCAACATCGCTCAACAAGATCTTTCCATCCACCACAAGCCGGACTTCGAGGGCTACAAGTCCGTCAAGATCCCGGGTAACTTCTTCAACTGGCAATTTGCCCCGGCCTGGACACCTCACCACCCGGAAGGCGATGTCAAGGGTCTCCCTAGCTTCAAGTTCGACGGCGAGGAAGTCTTCAACATCGGCTGGCACATCCATGCCCCGTCTGAGCACCTCATCGACGGCAAGCGCAGCCGCGCCGAGATCCACATGGTCCATGTCACCGCGGAGGAGCATGAGGCCGCTGTTATCGGTATTCGACTCGCTGTCGGCCAGCAAGAATCCGCCTTTATCAAGCAGCTCGGCCCGATGATCCACTACAACGACACCGCCCAGCTCGAGGGCCTGGAGGTCGATCTGCGCCTTGCCATCGATGAAGTCGGCGGTGTCGAGGAGTTCTGGACCTACAAGGGCAGCCTGACCACGCCCCCCTGCAGCGAAGGTCTCCGATGGTTCTTGCCCAAGCAGGAGCTCGTCGTCAGCGAGCAGCAGATGGTCGAGATCCTCGCGGCCAGTCGCTTCTCCCACCGCGTCGAGCAGCCGGTTTGGCTTCATGACATCAACTTGTGAGCCGTACGCGCCGTGTAGGTCTCAGCCAGGTTAAACTGTACACGAATATACAAGAAGTCGTGTCCGAGAAAAATGTCCCAGGACTATAGAGAGATATAGATGGCAGCGACCTGATGTTTGTTGTTTGCATAAGCGTCGGAGTTCGGGATTTGATGTGATTTGGACCTTGTCTTGTTCCGCTCAGAAAGTGTCCCGACACTGCTGCTGATAGCTCAGGGGCCGCGCCGAGGGAGTATTGCAGAACAGAAATCACCAAGCATTGTC
The DNA here is from genome assembly GCF_000365165.1 of Cladophialophora carrionii CBS 160.54. Taxonomy (NCBI): domain Eukaryota; kingdom Fungi; phylum Ascomycota; class Eurotiomycetes; order Chaetothyriales; family Herpotrichiellaceae; genus Cladophialophora; species Cladophialophora carrionii. Next base: position 201,979 of record NW_008481829.1, read on the forward strand.
GTTGATTGTACTTCTCCACGGTCGTTACCACAAAATCACACTGCTTACCTTGTACCTGAACATATCTACCAATCCAACCAACTACGCGCAACGGCCGACATTGTTTCATCGTAGCACTTGCTTGATTCTGTACACTTGCCACGACGTCTTGATTTCCGAGAAATCACGAAATACGGATGGAATGGGATGGGAAGTGCGTGCGCGTCTTTGCGAGCCTTGGTCATGATGGATGAAATGGATGTGTGGTTCTGGTTCTCGCATTCGTGCCTTCATTGTGCCTTACAGCCCTGGGCTCAAGATCCAGCCTGGCAAGGGAGGCTGACTACCTGGCTCTCCATACCAAAAAGAGTTAGAACATGTGATGCCGCGCCGAGTGAGACTGTGTTTGATGCGTCGTCATCGTGTTGTATCAGGCGTTCGGGACAGAAAGATCCCGCTACATCAAGGGGACCACGGGGGTTGAACGTCGAGACAGCTTGGTTGCAGGCCAAGATGGAAGAGGGATTCGGAATCATTCGTAAGCGCCCAGACTAAGTTTTCCCACGAGATCGCGGCAGCGGAATCGTTGTATCGGCGAGGCATCCATGCATGTACCCTTTGGAGTGGAAGGGGTTGTGCTGTATTTGCATTTCGAGAGCCTGTGGCCCGTAAGTATCTGTCAGTGGTTCCAAGATACGTTCGAATCCAATATCTCCATCGTATCTCTCAAAACGTCTCTTCACCAGGAAGTTGATTCAATGCTTTCAGCTCTGCTAATTCGCAACTCTTGCGGAGAGGAAGACCGGCGGTCGCGTTGATGGTATCGGTCAACGTATTCTGATCCTCATTAGGTCCTTGGGCGTCGGTTACTCCCTGCGGCTCAGGCATGAGAAAGTCGAAACCCGATGCTCTGGGAGCATAGCATGATGAGAAAACATGTTGGACTTACTTCTCTAGCACTTCTCGGTGTTCTGTCACCACCTTTTGCGGCCCAAGCAGGTCGCACAGTTCAAAAGACCAAACTTCATTTGACCCCGGCGCACCAAAATAGTCAAGTGAAGCGAGGAGCAGATGACGTCATGATCACATTCGGTACCGGCACAGTTTTCTTCCGGACTCGGTCACTGTCGTGACCGTCGAGCCGCGTTCCATCAATCGTACAGCTTCACTTACAAATGGAAGCTTTGCCTCGGAACAGTGCTCTCCGATATATCAAAAGGAGTGAAGCACGACGCGCAACTCGTACTATTTGATCTAGTCAGAGAGTCCTCGTGGAGGTGAAAACAAGCTGGAGATTTTTCAAGGATGAAGGCCGCCCTCGACCAGGCCTTAACAAGGGTACGCCCTCATCTGCATCTTCCTTCAACGGCGACGCGTATGTCTGCATCCTCTGCAAGGCACAGGCTAAGTCTGCGACCTTCAAAGCTGCTCCAAGTCCAGTCGGCCTTCCAGTCGTACATCTCGCCCGTGTTCTACTACTCCACCGACGCGACCACCTCAGTCGACATGGCCGCAGCAACACCACAGATCTCACACGCGCACCAAACCTACATCACGCACATCCTGGAGTACTGGTTCACGCCCTCGAGTCCCGGCGCCAGCATAACTGAGAAATGGTTCCGGCCACCGAACCGCGACCAAGTCGACGAGGAGATCCGCACGAATTTCGAACCACTGGTTCAACAGGCGCGTAACGACAGTCTCGACAACTGGACGACTACCCCTTTAGGTTCCCTCGCGCTGATCATCCTCCTGGACCAGTTTCCCAGGAACATCTACCGTGGTTCGCACCTCTCGTACTCGTCGGACGCCAAGGCCGTGGACGTCGCAATCCAAAGTGTCGCCCGGGAATCCGACCACTCGCCGGACCTGACCGAGTTGCAGACCCTGTTCTTCTACATGCCCCTTATGCACGCGGAGAGCCTGATCCACCAGATCGCAGGGATCAGTCTGTTTGAGCTGTTGGCTGCACGCTGCCTCGCCAACACGAAGTTGAGCGCCACCGAACGGGAGGAGGTGACGAAATTCGTGACGGCATCACTGAATTTCGCAAAGGCCCATCGGGACGTGATCATGCGGTTCGGCCGATTCCCGAGCAGGAACGAGGTCCTGGGTCGGCCGAGTACACCGGAGGAGGTGCAGTTTCTGAGGGACAATCCTGGGGGCTTTGCCATGGGAGGGTCGGGGAGTTGATCATAAGACAGGTAGGTACGTCGGACAGGGCTTGGGCTCATATGTGCCCTGCCTTTATGACGGCCAGTGCTGGGACAACGTATCAACCACGATGTTTGTTTGTGTTTCGTCGGAAACGGACAGGACCGTCAGGCCGGCAATGCATACGGCTAGAGCATTGTTATCGCCGCCCGCACGACTCGCCTGATCTTCGCTGCCAAATAGCAACTTGAACCCACAGTTCGAGTTTCTCGCCATCTTGACGAACAGGCCTCGTGGAAACTGCACAAACAAAAAGAACAGCCAACTCTTGGCGGCACTTGGGTTCGAACCAAGGACTTCCCTCTCTACTTGGCGGCACTGTTCTTCGCGACCAACAGCAGCTCCATTGCTGGAGGTGTTGTGGCTGAGGGCTTCCCAGAGGCGACGATGCTTTTGTGAGGATGTGCTGAGCCGGCTACACCATACCGTCTTACATTTCAAGATGTGATTGTGTATAGAGATTGGGAAGACGAAAATGATAAAAGGGGTAATGAAGGTTGTATAGGTGGATGCTCGGCCTTGAAATCACTTTCATGGCTCTGAGAGGTCATCACCGCACAAGGAACTGCATGCCCTGGTCAGGTATGTCCATGTTATTATGCAATATGTACCCGCAATGTCACTCACTTCTGGCTTGACTATTAGCTCATTCTTACAGATATCTTCATTCACTTCTTCAGACAGCCTCGCACTCCCCACTTCATCCCGCCGCCCCGATCTTATCCTTGGGCAAGATAGCAAACACAGTTCCCAACACAGCCAGCGAACCGCAAACTAGCAGCAGTCCCCAATCGATGATCCGTTCCATCAGAGAGATCTCCTTGCCCTCGGAGCTGAAAATCCTCAAATAAAAGCTTACAGGGAGGATGATGCAAATGGTGAAACACAGAGCCGATCCCATAAGTGCCATTATACTGTCAAAGTCGGGGAACCCAATTGAGATTCCGAGTTGGATGAGGTTGGCCAGGACGGCGATGGAGCCACGAGCTAGGCGGTGTTTCCATGATCTCTCACTATGCATGCGTGCCTTGGGGTCCATCTGGCGGAGATCAAGGTAGAACTTCTTGTTGACGGTATCCGTCATTGGACGGTTAGAGAGAGGGATCTTCGTGATGGGGATGATGGCGATGAGAACAACGATGATGACGGATAGGGCGTGGGGATAGGCTGTCGAGCGCAGGATGTTGGCGGTCACTTCGTCACGTACATTATCGCCGAACATGAGGTAGCCTAACACCGCCATGGACAAATCAAGGCCATAGGTGAAGATGTAAGTGTACTTCAGGGCGCGACCGTATTTCTGCGGATGACGCATGTCCTTGTAGATGGCAGGGAACACACTGTGGCCACCCCATGGTGCCATGAAGAGACCGAGACTCAGCGGGACGGTCCTCCATTCTTCGGGAAAAGCATATGTTTTGGCCACATCCCGCAGAGAGCCGGGGGCTCGAGGCTTGATGAGGCCGTCAGCAAAGACTATAGCCACAATTCCTAGACACGAGAAAATGCCAATAACGCTGCTGACACTCAGTGTCTTGAAGGGGACAAAGTTCAGCGGGATCAGGCCTATCGCAACGATAGCCTTCCATTCAGTCACACCGACAGCAGGTATGAGTGAATTCATACTGTCAGCGAAGAGGATGATCAGGGCGACGTTGGCCGCTGTCAGCTCCAGGATGAACAGAGTCTCGACGAAATTTCTTCCCCAAGCATCAAAGGCTAGAAAGGCAATGTCTCCATAGGTTGTCGAGCCGGTATTCGTGTCGAGGCATTTCGCCAGTAGCTTGGCAGTGTAGGACGTTCCGAAAGCGGCCAGAGTCAAGAAGGCAAGACCTATGACCCATCCCGAATATCTGATACCGAGCGGGAGGGCCAGAATCCCAACTCCAATAAGGACGTTGGTGGAGTTGAAGATGGTCATGGGCACAGTAGACTCGCCAACAGTCCGGTCGATGACTTCTCCGTCCGGGCGTACCTCTCGCTCGATCTGTCGTGGAGGTTCCTCCTTGAACTCCTCGGGTTCCTCTCTTGCCCGTCTACTGGCTTCTTCTTGCTCCATTATCAGGATCGATGCTCTTTGCCGGGCGGCGGCGGTGAGTCTGGAAGAAATACTGCCATAGCTGGTCCCCAACGCGCTGGGTAGCAGTGAGCCTGGAACAATCGAGCCGGTTGTGGACTTCAATGTCTGTCGGCTAGCCATCGGCAGCAGAGAGGACTCTTCGGTAGGCTCTTCTACCTCTGTCGGTCGATCATCGTGCACGGCGGACTCATTCGTGTCCTGAAAGCGATAGTCTCGTAACTGTTGTCTCAACAGCGACCTGTTGTGGCCTGTGGTACTTTGCTCGGGGCTCGACCGTGCCGGCCCAGGCTCTTGCTCTGACTCCGACAGTGTGACCGAGTTCCTCCTGACAGGCGTGATCTCACGAAACCCCGCAGCTCTTTGCAGTGACCTTGCGAAATTGTCGATACTGTTGGGTCCGCCCATGTGCCGAATGCTGTCGAATCTCTTGCCAAACGAAGACCTCCGCCGCAAGGGCCCTCCATCTTCTTCATCTCCATGTATGGGCGGGATGTGGTGCGCTGCTGGCGTGGATGAGGACAGCAGGTTCTGCTGTTCGTTTTCCGGCACTGATTCGAGAGAGCCAAAGGAGGAGGCTCGTCCACGCTCGTACGCATCCCAGGTGGAAGGAGCTTGCTTGTTGCGCTGGCTCATGCTGGGCACCTAGAGGAAGTAGGAGATATACAAGTGACGTAGCTCGTGGGTGGTTGAGCTCTTGAGGAAACGTCCACCTGCGGAGAGCTATGCTATACAGAACACAAGGAGAATGAGCACCGTCCCAGGAAACCGCCGCAGCTCGTGCCAACGCAGAAACATGGACTAAGGAAAGGAGGATTCAAAGCAGCAGAAGAGAAAATTTGGATGAAGCAGATATGGATTCATCTCCCGGAAATCTAACAGACTAGTGAGCGCAGGCTTGCCGACGATAACCAGGTCGCATGTCATTGCCATGTCCAAGAGCGAGTGGCGGCGGGGAAATTTCTGCGGGCTTCGCAGAATTGATAACGGCGCGAGAGAAACGTGACATGGTTGTGAATGGACGGTGACTGGCGAGTCAATCAGGCGCATTTCACAACCCGCTCGCATTTCCACTCAACCCACTTGAGCGTGTCCACGATTTGACTCTTACTCGAACGTCACCTTGAATTTCACCGCCCTCCATAGATTCCCGTCTTCTCAACGCTCTTTTACCCCTCTCGCCCTTCCTCCTCGTCGGCTTTGGATTTTGATCACTTTCCGTTCACCAGCAGGCTGCTTTTGGTGGGCCTTTTACCGCAAACATGTCTGCCCCTCAGCCCAACGAGGCAGAAAAGAATATTGAGATCTGGAAGGTCAAAAAACTGATCAAGCGTCTCGAGGCAGCCAGAGGCAATGGCACCTCCATGATCTCCCTCATCATCCGTAAGCAACATTTCCCGCAGCCGTTTGTTTCGGCCTATCTGCTAACCCAGCTGCAGCGCCAAAGGACCAGGTCTCTCGTGCGGCAAAAATGTTGGCTGAAGAATTTGGTACCGCCTCCAACATCAAGTCTCGGGTCAACCGTCTGTCAGTCCTCTCGGCGATCACTTCCACCCAGCAGCGCCTCAAGCTCTACTCCAAGGTCCCTCCAAATGGCTTGGTCGTCTACTGTGGTGAAATCATTACCTCGGAAGGAAAAGAAAGGAAGATCAACATCGATTTCGAACCCTTCAAGCCCATCAATACCTCGTTGTACCTCTGTGACAACAAATTCCACACCGAAGCCTTGAGCGAACTCCTTGAGTCTGACCAGAAATTCGGCTTTATCGTCATGGACGGCAACGGTGCCCTCTTTGGGACGCTCAGCGGCAACACAAGAGAAGTCGTGCACAAATTCTCTGTGGATCTGCCTAAGAAACACGGTCGCGGTGGTCAGTCGGCTCTGCGTTTCGCCCGTCTAAGAGAAGAGAAGCGGCACAACTATGTTCGCAAAGTCGCAGAATTGGCTGTCCAGAACTTCATCACGAACGACAAGGTCAATGTCGCCGGCATTGTTCTGGCTGGTTCGGCAGACTTCAAGAACGACCTGAATCAATCCGACATGTTTGACGCTCGTCTGCAAAGCAAGGTCATCAAGGTCGTGGATGTCTCATACGGTGGAGAGAACGGATTCAACCAGGCCATTGATCTCTCATCCGAAACTCTTGGTAATGTCAAGTTCATTCAAGAGAAAAAGCTCATCGGCAAGTACTTCGAGGAGATTAGTCAGGATAGCGGTCGCGTCTGCTACGGTGTCGAAGATACCTTGAAGGCACTGGAACTGGGTGCTTGTGAGACACTGATTGTCTATGAGAACCTCGACGTGACCCGGTGGGTGCTGAAGGCTTCGGATGGGTCCGAGAAGATTTTGCACACCACAAAGGCTCAGGAGCAGAATCGTGAGGAGTTCATGGATAAAGAGACTGGTCAAGAAATGGAAGTGGTCGATCAAGGGTCATTCCTCGAATGGCTCGCTGAGAAGTACAAGGATTTTGGCGCCACGCTGGAATTCGTTTCGGACCGATCCAGCGAAGGCAACCAATTCGTGAAAGGCTTCGGTGGTATCGGCGCCATCTTGCGGTACAAGGTCAACTTCGAGCAGTTAGCTGACGTTGACGACGAGGACGAATTCTATGATGATTGACAATCCACCGACCTCGCAGTAGAGTGCGAGGAGCTTTCATCTACAAACAACAAGCGACAAGAAGTCGAAGCTCTCGACTGCAGCTCGAATGCAACTCCGCGCTCTACTCGGCGTCCAAGTGACGCACCCCAGTCCCAGCCACCAACGCAAGGGACATATGCCAATAATGTGGACAGAAAGGCCAAGCCACATCTCCTCAAGCAATTTGGCAGGTTGGGCACGAGGGACGGTGCCCTTCACAATGCTGAGCGAGCAATGAAGCCGCCAGCAAGGCAAGAACTCGACCTTCGTCATGGTAGGTTTGACCCCAGATTCGTTCGGCAGCACTGGAGCGGCAACTAACATTTTCTGCCTGCAGGACGCACCAATTTGCGTAACATGATCATGGTCTGAATCAGCGACGGCGTTTGGGCCTTGCAGTCTGGGTCGTCCGCAAGCCCACCAACAACTAAACGAGTATTCGGTCAGCTTGCGGGCGCCCAGTTCTGGGGTCTAATGTAAGACCGACTTATCGTACCATGCGAACGAGCGATATTGCGAATCGACACAGAACCGACACCTTTTAGTCTCCCAAATAGGTAGACGGTCTTCAAGATCGCCGTCGTCCAAGTCTAAAGCTTCGCCGCATCGAGGCTGTCCAACATGATCAAATCTAGTTTTGTTTTCCACCGAGCTGGTCTCTCTCTTCAACGTCAAGCTCAACTTCGTTTACTTTTGGTTCGTCAGTATGGCTCTTGTCTGTTGGAGGACAGCTCGAGCGGTAGCACTGGCTCAGAGGCTTTGAGCTGGTTACACTTCTCACAAAGCCAAGGCCAGTCCGCCTCTGTCGGCAAAACGCAACCACGCAAGGCCATGTATGTTTGCTTAAGCAGTTTTCAGATAGTCACTCCTTGATGGTCAACCTGGATGAGCATTTCAGTATCTTCTCAACCGTCCCTGCCGTCACCATCTTGCTCGGGTAGGCGATCTACGAATCTCCCTAGATATCGCAAGCTCTCTGTAAACTTGCACAACTCGTCCAGCATCTCCATGACTTTATCCTCTCCCTCCGTACCTGCCGCAGGGGCGGACGCGTCCTCGCACTCGACGAAAAACACATACTGCCAGTTCCGTTTCCGCGACGGCCGCGTGTCAATGCTCGTGAGATTGAATCCGCAGTTCTTGAACACGGCCAGCGCATCGGCCAACGCGCCGGGCTTGGTATGCGGGATCGTGAACGTGATCAGCGATTTATATCGTCTGGGCCTCTGCTTCTGGCTTTGGCGGCCCTCCGTTGCCACCAGCTTCGTCGTCTCGAAGTCGACAGTGTCGTTGTCGGTGTCGTCGTCGTCGATGTCTCTAGACCGTCGGCCGGGCCGCGCACGCCTGTTCCGCACGACGACGAACCGCGTCGTGTTCCGCCCCGGCTCGTCCTCGATGTTCTCGGCCAGACAGACCAGCGCGTGCCTCTCGCCGGCCAGCTTCGAGGCGATCGCGGCGTTGAGCCCGCCGGACGTGGCCGAATGGGCGTCGCGGGCCACCAGCTGGGCGGCCGCCGAAGTGCTCCCGACGTCGATGCGCTCCACGTCCTTGGGGGAGAAGTGCTTGGCCAAAAAGCGCGCGCACTGGCCCCAGACTTGCGGGTGGGTGTACAGCGTGCGGATCGCTCGTCTTAGTTGAAGATCTCCACCATCGTGGCTCGTCGCGGAGGCAGTGTTGTTTACCAGAGCGTGTTCCGAAGAAGCGCGAGGTGACACAAACAGACAGTGATGCACGGGGAGATAGTACTCGGCGCAGACTTCTAGGTCTGGGTACAGCGCCGGGGCGTCCGGCCCGCACTGGGCGATCAGGTCGAGGACTTGTACGACGGAGCCGTTGGTGCTGTTTTCGATGGGCACGAGAGCGTAGTCATAGTGTATTGAATCCTCGGGTTCGGGTCTCGAGCGGGATTGAGCTGGAGACTGTCCTTCTGATCCTTTGCCGTCTCCGGGGCCCGACGAGTTTTGAATGGCAGAAAATATCGCCGAGAAGGACGGCAGGGGATGTAGTGTGACTGCTTGGTCTGTTGATGGTGGAAAGACTCCGATGGCCGCTTGATGGGAGAACGAAGCCTCGGGGCCCAAGTACGCGACGTGGAGACTCTTGCTGCTGCTCGATCCTTCGGGCGGCGACATTGTAATCGGACGTCGTTTCTCTCTTAATCCTTCTCTCTCTCCCTCACATGCACACTTGCTGTACAGGAACTAATTACTTTGGCTGAGCGGTGATCTCCCTCCCTGGTTCTATGAAAATTTTAATACATGAAAGGTAGGTAATTATCGGCTTTACTCCAACTTTCCAGTCGGCCGCCTTTCTGACATGCTCCACTTTATCACTGCCCTCGGTCACTACCCTCAGGGTGTCGGGACGTGCTGGACGTATTACGCGGCGGTAAGCATGTTGTAGGTGTCTGGAAATGCTATATGATGGGAGGGCCAATGATAGAATTGCTGCAACTGCTATGTTTGCTACGGTATGATGGGTGAAAATACCAATGAGTGACATCCCAAAGCTTCTGGATCTGACATTCTCGTCCTGCCTGAAGATTCCCGCTCTCTTGCTTGCTGCACCTTCGCAGTGTGCCAAATCAGTTGTCAGGAACAAAGTCCACGAGCTGTGGAAGGCCATAGAATGCCTTCAAGTCCTTTTTGTCTGATTCTTGGATCTCGGGTGGGAAGTAGTAGCTCATGACCGAGTTTGGATCCTTTGAGAACAGTCGGACAGCTCCCTGGCCCTCACGTTCGATGGCGAACTCGTGTCGCAAGCCCAGCACATGGCCCAACTCGTGCTGGAAGACGTTCTTCATGATCTTGTAGTTTTGGAACTTGGTCACACCATCCCTGCCGACTCTAGGCTCCTTGTCAAAGGCAAAGCTATACACCCAGACGGTGTTCAGGGGTTCCGCATTGGGGAAGTAAGCGCTGGCCAACACGCTACCCTTGTCTTTTCCATAGGCGAGGACAAACGCGGCATCCTCCAGATTCGGCACCCATTTGAACTGGACGCCGAAGTCAACTGCGTTCCACGAGTCTGCTGCTTCAATGAGCGCATTGGCGGCGTAGACCGCGTCTTCTGGGTTCGGGTACCCGTCTGCATACGTGGCGTAGTTGATGACCGACCCAGGTTTCCAGCGAGGGATGGTGCGGTCCAATCCAACGACAATGGATGCAACTTGCTCGGGATCGATCTCGGTGATGCACGTGTAGGAGAGCTCAGAGGCTTCAGGCGCGCCCTTAGGCTCGGCCGGCTTCGTTTTGAGTTGGTCTGCGGTCAATGTCGCCATGGCATTGTCACCCAAGACCTTCTGGGCCTGTTGGATGGCTTCTTGCTTGGAGCCAGGCCGAACGCTGAACACCCTTGGAGCAGCCATGGTCGGTTTGGCTTTGAAGGTTCTCAATGAGATGTCAGAAGCAATCGACGTTGCCTTTGTTCCCGTCCCGCACCAAGTGCTGGAGCTGTCGATATCCACAATGACAAAGGTGGAATGTTTCTACTATGGCAAGCTGAAACCAGGACAGTTGCGAAAGGAAGGAGAGTCAAGTTACAGCCTGCTCGAACCCGACTCTTATAGCTGAGACTGAGCCAGAATTTCCAGCTTCAGCCCTCTTTCCTGCAGGTATCATGTTGAGCATGTAAACGCCGCCAATACGGGGCCATCCAGTTTCATGAGCCCATCACGATTGAGAGACTGCTGGAGAGCTTGGCGACTCACCTCCATCTCTCAGCTCAAGCCGTGTTCTGGCAGTCTCGTGCTTTGGACTCGCCTCAGTTCTGCTCCGGATCGCACCAATGGCGGTGTGCCTTGCAAATTTCGTGCAGTTCCCCGGTCGAGTTCCTAAGCACGCAAGAAGGCGCTGTCACGCGCATCGTCTTCCTTGAGACACTTTCCCTGCGGCAGCATTTGGTGTGCGAGGGTAAGGCTGAAGCTGGAAACTCAGCCAAGGAAAGCGGAACGAAGCTGCTAAGCATTATGGATGTGATGTCGCAGGCAACAGGCCAGGAGCTGCCCGATGCGCCATGCCCAGCCTTCGACTTTGGCACTTCCAGGCCTATGGTTTCGAGAAACAGCACAGCAGGCTTTGTGAAACGATGGGTACCCGGTGCAGATCCATCATCAGCCGCCTAGTGCCAGGGGAAGTGCTCCTCACAAGACTCCTTGGCATCTCAGCCGCTCCTTGGTCCTCGAGTAGAGGTATTGGCATGACATTTTCGAACGGGCCTCTAACGCCCTTGTGGGGTGTGATGGACCAACCCCGCAGTGACAAAGATGCAAATGCGTAGTCCGTACATCTGCATCGTCCGTATCAAGGGCGCTGACGCCTTGAACGACACGAGGATGAACACGAAGCTGAGCTTCATAAGGTCGAGATTCGAACTAGGCTAAATCTGGTTAGCGACAATGACCTCATGCTTAGTGTCTATCATCCGCCGTAGTAAAGTCTACGGCCAGCCACATGTCAGCAGAACGCACAACCTAACTGGAAGGCTTTATAGGGTCTTGTTAGGTGTACCAGAATCAGCCTGCAAAATCGTCTGGCTGGCATTGTATCTGTCCAAGCTTCTATGAGCCAAAATGCCTCAGTATACGTCGAAGCTCCGGATATTGATGATCCGCATCTTGTTCAACCTCACAGAGATGAAGTGGCCGGCTTGACCGTTTGTGGCGACCTCTGGTGAACTACAGTTGACAGGATAGTAAGTCGGCCAGAAAGACGAGCCCATCCGATGGTTCTTGCTCGAGAATATGAGTACGGAAGCACTGTCGTAACGGAAGGAAGCACTGTCGCGGTTGCCATCGCGAGACGACCATGGCTTCTTCTCATCACGTTCATTTCCCTCGATACAAATTCCACGATTCCGAAGGTATGGTCTCTACTCGCTCTCACCACTAGTTTTCCACTTTTGCTTGCGGTCCATTCTCCATCAATATCAGCATCAATACCATGCCGCACAAGTCAATCAGGATGTCGTTGGGCAGGTCTCCCCCGGATCTCTGGAGAGATGTCTGGGATCCAGAGAAGTGCCACCTCCAGCGAGAAAGATGCAAAGTCACCCTCACTGAGCAGAGACTACTGATATGTGTATCTCGAGAGGACCATTCCAAGTCAACACGCTCATCCACTGCTCCTACAAGACGATTTCCCTCCCTTACCTTAAGATCCTTCTTCCGCCAGCAACACTCAGACCTCAGCAGCAAACCAAGTTCTCCTGCAGGCAACGAACCCCAGCAATTTAGAATGTCGTACAAGGTTATAGGCAAAGTGCCCTTAGAGGGTAAAGACAAGATGCCCTTCGACTTCTCCAAGGGCCTCCTGCTTCCGAAATCGCCACGTAGCCATCAAAGTCACCAGGAAGTGATGCGCGCTGTCCACGACTACCTTCAACAAAAGCCAAAGAGGAGAAATTGGAAGGTCATTGGAGTGCTGTCGAGCGCTGGAAGCCACAGCGTGCATGCCAGTGCAGAAAAAGCCGTCAAAATGTCAGAGGACGTCAGCTGTTCCAAGCACCAGTGGTTGGATGAAAGTCCGCCGCCACTGCACTTCGTCCTGATCAAGCGCAAGTACCGGTGCAATTGTGAAGAGTCATACCATCCCCGCCATAAGCTCAGGATTAGGTACAGGCCCGGGTATACGCCTCCCAGCCCGGAAGAAAGGAAGAGGTTATATCACAAGTGGAGGAGACTCACAGCAAGCGGCAATGGTGGACGACGTTATTGAATGAGACCTTGGCGAGAGACCACGGGCAGTGACTCTATGTGCAGGTGCAGCAGGACGACAAGATTCGATCGGTTGGGCATATCTTTACTTGGTTCCGCGACCCGGACTTAGCAGTCTAGCCCATGCATTTCTATCGCATCCTTAGTCAATGAGCTCTAAGACCAAGAATGTCCGTACCCGAGCTGATCTTGTTGACCATTTGATATGCTGAGCACAGCGCAATGATTCCGGAAGTTGAGGAATCTCCTAAGTGCCACAGCCAAAGGAGGGCCACAGAAGAAGCACCACATCGGCCGGCTTTCTATGCCTTCCAGCGAGACCACGCCGGACCGTGGCTCTGATGAGTGCCACATGCCAACATCCGATCAAATCGGCGCAGTCTCTCTCTTCAACCACTTCGTCGTCCGCTCATCTCCCTCAAAGTATCCGCTCGTCTTCTCCCACACCTCTGCGTGGTAGTTGTTCAACCACTCCCTCTCCTCGGGGTCCAGGAGCTTCGGATCAATCAACTTCCGGCACATGGGCACCATGGTCACATGCTCGAACCCGATCCAGGGCTTATCCCCGAACTTGTGGTTCGTCTTGGCTTCGCGCGCCATGATCATGTTCTCGATGCGGATGCCGAAGTTGCCGTCCTCGTAGTATCCTGGCTCGTCGGAGATGACGTTGCCGATGGACAGCGAGACTTCGCTGTAGGCGGCGCGCGTGCCGATGCCGATCGGTCCCTCGTGCACGTTGAGGTAGGAGCCGACGCCGTGGCCCGTGCCGTGGCGGTAGTCGAGGCCCTCGCGCCAGAGGTGCTGGCGAGCGAACGCGTCGATGGCGAACCCGGTCGTGCCTTTGGGGAAGACGGCCCGGTCGAGGGCAATGACGCCCTTGAGCACTAATGTGTAGGCTTTGATTTCCATCTCCGAGGGCGTGCCGAAGTGTAGCGTGCGGGTGGTGTCTGTGGTGCCGTCGAGGTACTGGGCGCCCGAGTCGCAGAGGTAGATCTGGTTGACGTCGATGGTGGCGCAATTGCCGCGTTCGGGCGAGTAGTGGATGACGGCAGCGTTGGGGCCCGTCGACGAGATGGTGTCGAATGACAAGCCGACAAAGTGTTGGCCTTTGGAACGTATCTCTTCGAGTTTGTCTGCGGCTTGGACTTCGTCCATCCACGCACCGCCCTGGAGTTCGGATTCGAGCCAGGCGAAGTATTCGGACAAGGCGGCGCCGTCTCGAATGTGACATTGTCGCATTCCTTCCAGTTCCGTGGCGTTCTTGATGGCTTTGGCGTCGGCGATGGGGCTCCTCGACTCCTCAACCTTGTCTTCGCCGCCGAGACCGAGATAGAGTGCCCACGAGGACTTGTTGGATAACAATAGCTTGGGAGAGTGAGGCTTCTTGGAGGCGCCGTTGGCCTGAGATTCACTGGCAGCGGCTTCGGCGATGCTGGTGAGATCGGAAAAGAGCGCATCGTACGGTTTGATGGTCACCGTGCCTTCCAAGTGCTCCTTCACTTCTGGACCGAGCTTGGAAGAGTCAATGTAGATGGTGGCGGAGTCAGGCGTGATGGCGGCGTAGGAGAAGAAGACCGGGTTGTAGGGGATATCGCTGCCTCGGAGGTTGAACAGCCAGGCGACCTCATCAAGCATGGACACGACCATGCCGGCGGCTTTCTTCTTCTTGAGGTCCTTCCGCAGGTCATCGAGCTTCTCTCGATAAGACTTTCCCGAGTACTTCTCCGCCAGGACGATGACCTTTTCCGTCGGCCGTTGTGGCCTGTCTGTCCAGATCTTGTCAACCAGGTTCTCGGAGATTCCGACCAGGGTCGCGTGTGATTTCTTTTTCAGTGTCTCGCTGAGCTTGCGAGCATCCGAGGCTGTAATAACGGTGGGATCGACCCCGACAGTCTTGCCGCCTTCTGCTTGCTCTGTAGTCCTAACTCAGCTTCAGCCCTTGTACATGGTCAAAGCGAAGATCATCCCTACCATTCCTGCCAAGTTGGAACATCCTCCATACCCTGTTTCAGCAAGTGCCAGTTGTCGTCGAGCTGCTTAGAGGCCTGGTTGAAATACCGGCCGTCTGTGGCCAAGGCTGCTTTCTCCAGGGTAACGACAGCTGTGCCAGCCGACCCGGTGAAGCCAGAGAGATAGGCTCGTCGCGCGTCGCACGGAGCAATGTATTCCGACTGGTGGCTGTCCTCTGAAGGCACGATGTAGACGTCCAGCTTGTGCTCGCGCATCAGCTCGCGGAGTTGAGCCAACCGCTTAGTTGTGTCCACCTTTTCCATGTCTGCAGCTTGCAACGAACCCGAGAAGGAGAACGATCGCACGGATTGTAAGGGCGAGCAGTTGGATATCAGTTCCCGATTGCGGGCGGGATATCGACGTCGCGAGAATGGCAAGCGTAAGAACGACCAGCGCATCGAAAGTAGTCTCAAGGAGAGAATAAGTGAAGCAAAGATTGATCACCCTAACAATGCCACTGCCAGCACATGTGCCATGTTACCGGACTTGTTTGTTTAAATGGCCTGGCATTCAAGTTGACTATGACGGAAGCGGCATCCACCCATCCACCCCAATTTCTGACGAGGCTGAATCGCAGCCTTGCCGTGGACAACCCTCTTCTTTCAACTTTCTTTGTGTCCTCTGTTCTTGATTCATCGAAATTACCACAGATCTGCGACAGTGGCAAACCACTCATCCCAGGCTCCGCAAGATCACTCCTCTTAACCAAATAGCAAACTCCACAAGCTGTTCAGATGTGATAAACAGCAATCGGTTGTTGACGGCTTTGCGTATGAGGCTTCACCCAAGGGTTTAGACGTCGGGACTCACTGCCTTTTCCAAGGCAAAGATTGTCACAGTCGCGCTAGCTCTGCGCAAGACAGGTATCTGTGGCCATTTAAAACGAAGGCTTTCTTGATCTTTCTCTCTGAGTCTCCGCACTGAGCAGACATGTTCTGGTTGAGCCTGTCTTCTGAGCACAATGGAGCGCCTGATAAGGGATCTTTATGATCCGGCAAACCAGTCATCTCCTGAGCGGATCAACGCCATCCAGACTCAGATCCAGCAACTGCAGCGGGAGAAGTCTGCGTGGCAACTCGGGCTCGACCTGCTACACCACGGAGAAGCGACCGTACGTTTCTATGGCGCGTTGACGCTGACCATCAAGATCAATGCTGATTGGTAAGTGTGGCTATTTCCTTGGCCTCCGCAGCCAGCTAACTCTAGGTTAGGGACAATGATGGTGTGGGCAGGGATGAGCAGATGAGGAATTACCTGCTCGAGGCTTTAGTGACCAACTACATACGTCTCATCACCCTCCCAGATTCGAACTTTGTGGTGCAAAAGCTCGTCTCTACTCTCGTCACTTTCTTTGTGCGTCCTGATTCGGGTTGGACAATGCCACTCAGGCATATCATGGCCTGCATGATCGGCAGGCAATATGTTCCTGAAGAAGGCTTACCGGAAGTCGAGCAATTGCTTGCTGGACCCAACCCCCTGTCTGCCCATCAGCTCAAAGGGGTCCTGCTGCTCGCCACGGTAATCGCCGAGGATCTGAGCAATCACTCCTCAAGTACAATGGACGACGGCAAGATCAACAGTCGTGTGGCTGCTAATAGTCTTGACGCGTTACAGCTCTTGAGATACTCTACGGCATTTGCCCCAGAGTCCCAGGTTACAGTGTTAGCGAATGGCCCCGATCACCGCCAGGTCGAGGCAGAGTCAAAAGATGGTAGAGCTGTCGAAGTCTTACACCTGGCCGTGCCAGCAATACCATACTGGACCAACATGATCAGATATGCCAACGGTACGGAGACCCGAAGACTCGAGGATCTCGCAATCCATTGCCTCTCTACCGCCAGTAACTATCTGGAAACGGCGGGAATGACCGGTAGCGTCCTTCAGATGCTAATCTCTCTTGAGCATTCGTCAGCGAGGCTTCTACGGCAAGGACTTGTGGGTTTCCCATCCACCGTTGTGTCCTCCAAAATGGCCGCAGAAATGGTGACTTTGCTTGTACGGGGCGACTTCGTTCCTGACGCAATGCTCTTTGTCGATTTCTTGGAGTCGATCATGAATCGTGCTGACACCACCAAGCCTGACTATTTACATGATCAGGGGTTGGCAGAGATAGTGCGAATCATGGGACGGCTCCTTCGCTGTGACGGGGTGGCCGTCATAGAAGACCCGGTCTGCCACATTGTCCTCCAGAGAATCACCGAGATATCCGAGGGATCCACGGACTGGGAAGATGTGAATGATCCGGCTATGGAGTTCCTGAAAACATTGACAGCGGACGCCTGCGAGGCCTGTCTTCTGAAGATCAAAATCCCTCCGGAACAAATGTCCAGTGAGACCCAAGATTGGGATGCGGATGATCGAGCAAGGTTTCGCGATTTTCGCTACGACGTGCACGACTTCCTCCAGTCAGCTTTCACCATACTGGGGAATGCATTGATCGAGGAAGTTGTAAAGACGGTCATTCAACAGGCGACACCACCAGATTGGAGCACCTTTGAAGCCAGCACGTTCGGGCTAATCGCGTTGTTTGATTGCATATCCTCAGAGACAGACACGTACGACCTTCTGATCACTACCGTACTAGGCAGCCCTGCTTGGAGCCACCTGCTTCAGTCTACTAATGTTCCAGATCGAGCGTTGCAGACAGGGATCAACTTCATCGCCGAGAACGTCACTTACCTCGAACGGCATTCCGACCGGCTGGTCCCAATCCTCAATTTCCTCTTCTCTTCGCTACACCTCCAAGCGTCCACGACTGCGGCTTCACGTGCAATATTCAAGCTCTGCGACTCGCATCGAGTAATACTCAGAGAAGGACTGCCCCAATTCATGGGATCCCTGGGCTCAATAGGAGATATTGCCGAGGCAGAGAGACACCGAATCTTTGCGGCTGTTGCAGCGATCATTCAGGCGCTTCCTGGAGATGAAGCGAAAATGCAGCCGCTTACTCAACTTCTGGCTACCGTCGGGCAGGCCCTGAGAAGCGCGGACGATAGCACCGCAGACAAAGACAGGACGATGAGAGTTTGCACAGATGTTGTACAAACCTTGGCCTCGATCGGCAAAGGCTTGCGATCGCCTGCAGATGTCCCAGTGGACTTGGAGGCACCGAGCACGGACACATCGGAGTTCTGGACGCAAGGCCCTGGTGCCCATGTGCAACAGCAGGCTCTGGGCATTTACCATGCCACACTACAAAAGGTTCAGTCCAATATTGATCATGTCTTCGTCGATGCGTGCTGTGACTTCATCAGATCAGGGTTTACCGAGACGCACCCGTCGCCGTTCAAGTTCGCGGATTCGGTCGGGCTTGACTTGATCATGGGATTTATCAGTGTCGAAAATCCGAGCATCGACAACGCGATGGCGTGTGCCACTAGCTACCTGGCCTCGGTGAGTCCCGAGAACATACACCCCAGTGTGAGGGCGGTGTTGTATGCCGTGGTCTCCCATCAGCAGCATATCCTCTCCGTCCACCGGCAGACTGCACAGGTGTCGAATAGCAATTTTCCTTCTGCGTCGCTTGATTTCTTGGGGCGCTGCTTTGGTAAGTGGGGAAATGTATGGTTCGAAACTCAAGACTGTCAAGAGACGGTCGCCGTAGCCATGGAGCTGGGATTGATGGTGATGGCAGACTCTGACACGCTGCCACGACGATCGGCAGCGGCATTCTTCGCCGCATTTGCCGACTTCAGCGGGCCTGAGATGCGACTTCACGGCGATGCAAGCGTACGAGTGGGGACTGTCCTGGATCGATTTGGTCCTCGCATCCTGTCACTGCTGCTGCGACTACTGGGCGGAGAATGTGCTCGGTCTGAACTCGACAGCTTGTCAGAGACGCTGAAACGATACGTGCAGAAGCAACCCATGCTCACAAAGGCAGTCTTCAGGGCAGCAGTCAAGCAGGAAGCCGGGGTGATGAACCAAAAAGCTCTCCGGGCTACGACGTTAGAACAACGAAACCGGTTTGTCTCCCAGGTAGAGGCATTGCGAGGAGCTCGCAAGACAAACGAGGTAGTTAGGGACTTTTGGATTGCGTGTCGGGGAAGTGGCTTTGGATACATCGCCTGACCATGGACACCAGCAGTCTTGGGATGGCACGGGAAGATAGGACCAGATGCTCACGAAGACGTAAAAGGACGAAAGATCCGCACATGAATGACTATTAGATACCCATATGCCCAGTCGGTGCTCACTACACAATAGTTACAGTGGCTCGAGTGGCCTCATACAATAGTAAGCGGAGAGTCGCGGCGCAGTTGGAGGCGCGGAGCCTCGACTCGGTGGCTTGTCACCACGTCTAGCATCTTGCATCTTGCATCTTGCACCTCGCGTCTCACTGCGGTCTTCCTGTCTCATATGCCACAATTGCACTCGCTCTCGGCTGGTCGGGCGTTCTTTGTCTCTCCGATCTGGTGGAAAATGCCAGTCTCCGGGCCGCGTCTCCGTGATTCCCGACAGCATGAGCGGTAACAATCCCTATGCCGTCAGCGGTGGGCAAGGAGGATACCGTCCCAGCAACGAGACAAACCCCTATGCACCAACCGGCACCTCGAACACAGTAGCCGGTAGTCGCTTCGCCGACCCTTATGTGAACCCGCAGAACAATGCGTCCTCGGCGTCCGTCAACAGTTTCGGCTCTCATGAGCGCAGGCGCAGGTCGAATCCGTACGACACACGCGATATAGATGGCGCCAGCCCGATGCCCTCGTCGAGGGCTGGATCGGGGGGAGGTCCTCCCATGGGAGCCTATGGGGGATTACCGCGGCCCAGATACGCTGATGCCGCTCCTCCGCCGCGGAACGACTATGGCCACGGGAGAGAAAGAGAGCCCCAAGACTACGACCAGAGGCAGCAAACGCCGCCGTCGTTTCGGGGACGAGACCGAGCCTACAACGAGAATCAGAGAGCCTACAATGAGAGCAGGAGTCAAGAGAGAAGGGAGTTCCGAGAGCGAGCTCAAATGCCGCCGCCGTCAACCATGCCCGCAAAACCGAGTCTCCCCAGGCTGAACGAACAGACGCCCACGAACGGGTATGCGGTGCAAAATAATTACCCTCCCCCCGAGAATGCCAACAGGCATTACTCCCCTCGTCGACCGACCAAAGGCATGGAAGAAATCATGCGCCACATCCAAGGAAACTGGAAGGACATGGAAGGAGATGATTGTGTCCCGGTCAAGGTCGCTCTTAGGCTCATGGATCCTAGCTCTCTCGGTCTGGCGGAGAAAGAGGGGGACTTCTCAAACACACATGCCGACCTGCAAAAGTGCCTGAAGTCGGTCGTGAACGAACACTACGCCGACTTCAACAGCGCTGTCGGAACATATCACAAGATCCAGAATGCCATCAACGAGAGCCAGAGTCGTGTAAGGCAGCTGAAGTTGGGCTTGATGAATGTCAAAGACGGCATGCTGAGTGCGCGGCCTGAAGTGAAGTCACTGGCCGAGCAAAGTGGTGAGCTCGACGACATGCTCGCAACTCTGACCACTATCGAATCATTCAAAGCTCTCCCTGGCAAGCTGGAAGAGAAGATAAGCGAAAAGAAATTCCTCGGAGCCGTAGATCTCCTGATGGACAGTCTCAAGAACATCACCAAGACCGAATTCGACGGCATCGGCGCCATTGCTGATCTGCGAAGCTATTTCGCCAACCAGGAAAGCACGTTGCTGGACATACTCATTGAGGAGTTGCACGATCATCTGTACCTGAGAAGCCCCTACTGCAAAGACCGATGGAAGGGCAAGAAAGCCAACGGCGAGGATAGAGATCCCAAAGACACCATGTTAAGCTCCGGGGTGAATGCGTGGGATCGACCGTTCAGCCATTACCTGAACAACGTGGACCTTGCCTCTCCCATGGTCGAAGACCCGACCAAGAACCCGGAAGCTGACACGTTCTACTACGTTCATATGATTCTGGAGTCCCTGAACAAGCTCGGCCAGCTGGATGAGGCTGTTTCGAGGATCGAGCAAAGAATGCCTATGGAACTGTACAAAGTCGTGGAGAAGACGAACCACGACATTGACGCGAAGTATCCTGGTCACCGGAGAGGCCACCTCAACAGAACAAGTCGGAAAACCCTTTCGCTTCACACAAACGACGGCAGAGCTCAAGTTCTGTCCGACTTTCTCTGGACGTTGTACTCCAAATTCGAGGCCATCGCCGAGAGTCACCGAGTACTCCACGAAGTCATTGGAGGTATCGCACTTCGAGAGAAGGTAGCGAAGCCCGAGACCTACACCACGGGTTTCAAGGAGCTGTGGAAACTGTACCAGATGGAAATGCGATCGATACTACATGACTACCTCGCAACTGATGGCGAGAACATGGCGCGGTCTGGGTTGAACTCAACAGCCACCAACGACGTGTTTGCGCGGCCTCAGCGCGACAAGAACAAGAAGATGTTTAAGCTCTCCGAAATAGACCAGAAATCTGAGTCCATGAAAGCCGAGGAGGACGAGCTGAATGAGATTCTCAAGAGCTCAGTGCCTGGCTTGGTGGGCAAAGGTCGAGCACGAGATGGCACGGATCTGGTTTCGGATCGTGGTGGACAGGACAACACCGTCGCTGGGCACAAGCTGTTGATCGAGCCAGGAGTCTTCAACATGACGACGCTCCTCCCTCCGTCCTTGACGTTCCTACAGCGCCTCAAGGACATTGTCCCCACGACAGCGCATATCCCCATGAGCACACTGACATCTTTCCTCGACGACTTCCTGATCAACGTCTTCCATCCACAACTTGAAGAAGCCGTCACAGAGCTTTGCGCCCAAGCTATGATTGACCTAGAAGCATTCTCAGAAGACGTGCAGTGGTCGAAACACGCACTCCATCCGATCTTCAAGGGGACCGCTTCATTCATGGCCTTGGTTCGCGCGTTTTCGGCCATGCTATGCACCATCCCCCAGGATCAAATGTTCACTCAGGTCATCATTGACCAATTGATCGTCTACTACGACAAGTGTCATGGCTTCTACAAAGCGCTCGTGAGTCGCGTCGCCAATCCCGAGTCGCCTCAAAACGGCAGTACGCTCTCAATGAAAGCAGCCGCGTCGTTCGCATCCTCGGGCGAAGTGCACGACGCAGCATTAGAGTTGCTGACGTACCATAAATCCGGCGGTGACGGAGCTTCCAAGTCGGATCTCACGGCGAAAGAAGTTCAAGCCCTCCTCGCCGCTACCAAAGCTGCTCCCCTGTCGGCGTACGACATCATCTCCGACCCCAAATCGGTCCATCAACTGTCGCTCCTCTACAACAGTATGCAATGGCTCGCCTCTGCGCTGGACCAGGTCCGCCACGTCGAGAACAGCACGCACTTCGGCTTGGTCGACACACGCCGGCCTTCTCAAGCGAAAGGTATCCGTCGATGGACGCTGATCACAACGCTCAACGCGCCAGGCACCAAAAGGCACTCCAATCCCGGCACGCCACTGCCGGTGTACCTACCACTCGGCAGCGAGACGGTCATTGCATTCGACCAGACCGTGCAGGCCTTCCGCACGCTAGCGCAAACAAGCCTGCTCACCCTGCACGTCGATATCCGGTGCGGGATCATCCACCAGCTCGCTCGCACATTACGCGGACCAGATGGAATGGGTAGTCCCGTCTCAGCGAGCGATACTCGCGACTCGGCCGCCGCCGCGACGGCCCCAGCCCTGGACTCGGGATTATATCCCTACGTGTTATCGGTGCCCCCGTCGTCTGCCTCGCCCCTCATCCTCGAACTCAACAACGACCTCATCGCCTTCGACTCCAACATTGCGACGTACCTCCCGCCCAAGGAGCGGAACTTTATCCTCCGTGGCCTCTCCCATCTCGTGGACCGATACCTCGTCGTGGCGGCCGACAGCATCGGCGTCATGAACGAGCACGGTGCCGAGAGGATCCGCATCGACGCCATGGTCGTCCAGCAGAACTTGCGGGCCATCCTGGCGAACACGGCACCCGCCAGACGCGCGAGCTGGGCCGGCGAAGCCACGCCCCGAGATCTCCAGGCAGCCGGCGGGCTCGGCATCGTATCGGACGCGACGACGATGAAGACAGCCGAGCAAGACCGCGCAGGCCGCGATCCAGACTCGGATGAAGACGATGGCCTCCTCAAGCTGTCGAGCCGGTACTTTGACCTCTTCCTCACGGGCGCGGACAGCGTGCTGGCGTTCGTGCGCGAGTGCAAGGCCTCCAACCGGGATGTCGGGTACACGTACGACGAACTCAGGACGCTGGTCGAGCTGTGCTTTAGCGCCAAACTGCGCGGCGAGGACCGCGAGGAGAGCGTGCGCGCGAGGAAGGGCTTGCAGGATGCCTTGCTGGGTCTGGGCGAAGGCATGTGGGATTCATAGGGCCACGGCGTGCTTCTTGGTGGTGTAGAGTATGGTACCTAGTATAAGTAGTACCGAGTAGCACCACGGTACTAGTTCAGCGTAGTATGAGTACTGAGTACAGCTTGGACGAGAGGGGATGACTCTGTTGGCGGTTCAACGAGTATTCTAAAAAAAGTGTTGTCCAAGGCTGAGGCCGGATGAGGCTGAGGCTGAGGACGAGGCTGAAAACTACCTAGGTAACTAGGTAGGTAGGTACTCTGCTCCGTATCTACACAGTGCCCAGTACCTCCTCAGTTCTCCGTACAAAGTGTTGTATATCCCCCGCCTTATAGGGATCTGGTCGAAGGCAGTACAGTAGGCAGGTAAGTTCTCTGTGAGTAAAGTACCTCATATCCTACCGCTTTCGGCAATTTGAAGGTTTACTTATCGTACCTTGTACCTACCTAGGTACCTGTTTCGATGAGGATGTATTTGCCTTTCTCTTCAGTTGCCGTTACCGTACTGTACCTTCCAGTTACACTCACCCATACAGAGTACCTACCTCGTACTCTGGACGCCAACTCTCACGCTTACTGTCAGCCACATCTCACATCATATTGACGTTTACACCTACACTTACTATCACCTCTACCTCGCCTTGTAACATTCGCCTTCACCTTCGCCTTCACCTTCGTATAAAACACATTTATCATTCACGACTACTTGCCGCCTGCGGTGTACTGGTATACCAATAAAGCCATAGTCCTCGTTCTCGTGGTAATACCATGATCCTCGTTCTTGCTCGATGCTAGGGATGAGCACAGAGACAGGGACAAGAAACAGTCAACGGTCTGTACCATCGATGTCAGGCAGCGAATTTGGACAGCCGAATTATGTCCTGGTAGGTTCAGTTGAAAGCTGTAGACAAACCGGAGTGACGGAGATAATCGCGTCATGTCCCAGCACGTTTGTGTCTCTCACTGCTCATCTCATTATCGATTTTGCTTGTGTCGGTCCTCGCTTTTCCCAAAATCGAATCGTAGTCCCGCATTAGGATGACAGCATTCTGGCGGCGTCCAGGAATGAGTGGCAAACTGGGACAACAGGACTGTCAGCGGTTCAATCCGCCACCAAACCGTCCGATTGTGGCCGTCCGGAAAGGAGGAGTGGGCTTTGGCGGTGGAATACGAGGTACCTTTGCGGTCTCGAGGTATCTCCGCAGGATCGGCATTGTTTGAACGCGAGCATCTTGCTCCCTTGTCTAGACAGTACCTACCTCGTACACTGCATATTCTGCCATTGCTGCTCCCGACGTGTTACTAGGGTGTGCCGATCCGGAATGCGACAATTAGAAAGAGGGATGGACATCCGGAGGTGGAGCGGAAGGACGCAGACGTCCAAAGCCGTCGGCATCTGCCATCCTATGTAGAGAAATTTGGCGCAGTGGCTTGTGGGGCCTGAACGACAGAGCACGGGCCTGAACGGGCAGTGGAAAGCGAGAGTGAAACCAGCGACGATCTTGCTTCCAACAGCTTAGAGGCTTCGAATGAACAAAGTCAGACGCGTTGCTGAGAGATATTTGTCAAAATGCAGACTGAGGAGGTGATGCTATTGAGGCGGAAAGGATCGCATCTCAGACGATCGTCGCGGCCTCATCGAGCATACGGTGGTAACTGCGCAGGCCGTGTGTAAAACATGAGGAGCAGTCGAAGGGAATCGAGAGCTGCGATCGTCGGGTTTAAGGGCGATCGTGCGAAGGAAGGCCTAGAATTTTCAGGAGGGTCTGGATCGGGGCTACTCTGAACGAAGGAGGGGTCGAGAAGGGTCGTGACCTGCCAAGGACTGCTCTCGAGGCAAAGGCTCGTTCTCCGTACATGGACTCGGAACCGCACGAAGTCGGCAGAACGAAGAGCCCACGGTCCAGCGCTTAGAAATACTTTTGGTACCCTGTAGAGGACGGACACCCTCGTCCCTGAGCACCAAGTAAGTACCTCGTACGATATGCCTGCCGGAAAGGCCTTCTGGATAAAACATCCAGGCGAGGTGGGACGTAGTGAGCGCCTCTGATGATGAGCGTCGGATGCTCGCTCCGGCCCAGTCCCGGGCGGTCAACCCCCAACGCATGTGCACAGGTCGCTGCATCCAGTGCAGCTGCCGCCAGCATCCTTGGGTATTCATGTGTCATGGTCGCTGGATCGCTTGAAGCCCACCGCCCCGACCATACGGTGCATGGACACGGCAGCTCCTACTTTTCGTATTGTGTACGGCGGAAGAGTTGCTGGGGGACTGACCGTCACGTGGCGACCAGTGCCGGGCGAAGGAGCAATTTTCCCCTCGCACACAATTGGCTGGCCGTCTTCTGGGTATTTCCGGGAAGCGTAGTTCCAGACGATTCTCGTTCGCGGATCTCGAAACCCGCCGCCTCAAGACGTTTCCAGGGATTTCCAGAGATTTCGCCATACTTCACGATACGAGCTACGTGGACCGGAGCGATTGCATGTGGGCAAGCCACAGCTGTCGTACCGCGGCCTGGGAGCAGACACCGCCTTCGGTGCTGAATGCGCCACTCGCCCCATTAGCCGATTGGGACGCTCCGATCTCAGCGGATGTATCATTCGTGGCTGCATATCGAACGGCATTTGCCCCGATTCTCTTTTTAACCTTAATTTTGGCACAAACGGCCTCAATATTGCCACTTCACGTTTCGCGTTTCATCCCATGAACTGGGGAATTCCCGCGGATAATTTTCACTGCCTATGACGAGGCGTGCCAGAGAAATTCGAGGACGTACCGCCTTTCTCGGACGACCGAACACATTACCAAACGCGACCTCGCCGCGGCGGGCCTGGCAGAAACAGTGCGCGAGCTGAGTTCGAAGTATGAACGAATATACTCAACCTTGTGGTCTCCAGTTGCCGCGTAGAGCTGTACATTTGAATCCTCGGTAGGCCAGCCACGCAGCGCACCTCTTCGTCCGTGTCCCCGGATCCGGAAACCACGGTCTCGACGTGACGCAGGCATCTGTCGAACCGACGGCGAAATGCCCAACCGCAAAGAGAGTCAGGAGGGTCGGCCGCCTCTGAGGCCCGGTGTCACTGAGCCGCCAAAGTCTCGCATGAGGATAGGAAGGGCATGCGATCGGTGCAAGGTCAAGAAGAGCAAGGTAAATCTCACCCTCGGTAACAGGCGTTGGTGGGACTCGACAAAATCGGATGTGCTGACCTTCCGCGCAGTGCGACGGCAACGTTCCTTGTTCAACCTGCACTTTAAGTGACAGTACCTGTGAATATAGTGCGCGAAGGCGCAGGGAGGCCAGAGATTGGTAGGTGTTCCAAGCAACTCGCCCAGAAAATCGAGTTTTCGGCTGCAATCGAAGCTTTCGATGCCCTGTAATCTGTGATCAAGATCTGACGTTGGCTCGATAGGTACTGGGGGATGCAAGACATCATCGACGAAGCGTTGCAGAGACTCTATTGGGCTTGTCGAGAAGGAACTGGTTTTCCCGGGGTCGTCCCCGATGAAAGTAGCGGTCGCGTATCGACTGATGCCATTCTCCGAGGGCTAGGCCTGAGTCCGCCTCGAGTCGACAATCAACGCCCTAGTGGATCCCGGTCAGAATCAATGATGGATACACAAACGCAACTGCTTCTCCCAAGATCATATCACCCTCCGGATATCCGGCCACAGCCACCAGTCTCGTCACAGAACTTGACCACTCCGTCCACGATGACGCCTTTATCCACAACCAGCGACGATAGACATGTGTTCGGGGAGAGAATGCTGGATGTAGGGCTGGGGAGGCATAACACTTCAATGATGGAGGTGGATGGAGAAGAAGACGGTGTATCGGAGGGCTTTTCTGATAGCATGGCGGATGGTCTTCCCGATGGTTTAGCTGACAGCCTGCCAGATGGCCTCGGTCAGGAGCTCCAGGATGGCATGGACGCCGGGATCGATCCCACAATGCTGCGAGGTGGACATGCTGGCTCCATTGACGGATCGACGTATGCGAGTCTGGACGCTCTGCCTTTCGGAACTGCGGTACCGATGGGCTCCCAGGGGCGCAAAATGCCTGCACAATCTGTGAACCAGTTCAGCGTTCCAACCCTGGGTCAACAGAGGCTGCAGTCCGTCACACAAAGCCTCGGAACCATGGAACAGCAAGTCTGGCAGGGACGACATGACCAGAAGTCGGACGGGTTACTCCCATGGCCAGGAAATATGGCCTCAATGCATCCACAGGGCAAGGCCGAGGATGGAGGCCGCGGGTTCGACAAGGCGCCCGACGGAGAACGGTGATCCCGGAGAGTGGCTGATGCAGCATTCCTATCGCTCCTCATGCTGGAGGAGAAGCAACTGTCGCGAACGTGGTTGACTCGTCCTCGATAATTCCACCTTTGAACTGCGAAACAGAAGGACAAGGTCAAACGTATGTGGTACAAGATGAAAGGAAAGGGGTCAAAGGCCAGAGGTCAAAGGCTAGAAGTCAGAGGCCAGAGGACCCGACCAGAACGCAGGCAAGAAATAGGTTAAGGGAAATCGAGTATATCTCTACTCGAGAGCAGAGCATGCGGAAGGTGTTGGAGAGCGCAGGCTGTCCAAGCACAAACGAGACTCAAAGTTTGAGGAATGAGCAGACACGGGAGGAAGGGAAGTTCAAGTCTCAACTCACAGACGTCTGTGGGCGTATTTAATGACAAGGGGCAGGGAGGTCGGTGGTCCGTGGTTAGTTGGTTGATGGTGTGGGTGGATCGCACGGGCGGAAAATATGTCCGATATACGGCGGAAATGGACGCGGGGGCAGGAAAATATTTCCCTGAGGCTTCTCATTGGGCCGAACAGCCCGTGCTGCAGACAGGCACCGAGGCACCCCCAGAGCTTAAGCTTAGGGGCGCCGTCATGCCCTGTCCTGGAGACTGCAGGCAGGCCGGGAATAGCCACAGGTGCAGTGCCGCACTAACAGCGTCGTGTTTCTCGAAGCATCCACGGCGACCACCACCGAAAAGCACGTCTTTGCACTCATTCACCAAGGTCTCGCCTGATGCTTGATTGGCTCTTGGTCTTGCATGGGCTCCGTCATGCCACGCATACCGCGGTCTCTGGCTCCGGGTACGAGCTACCCAGTACCAGTTCCGGAGCAACAGTTCCTGTGTTTACGGAAAGTACCGTTAGTACACCGTGGTGGCGCACTGCTGTAATTACCCGGTACGGAGGATCGGAGACGAGATGGTGGAGAAATGGAATCTGCTGACTGATTGCTGGACCGCATTTACTCACGTGACCACTATCGATAAGCTTCTGGCTTTCTTCGCCGGAGTTTGTCACTACCCAGTACTGTGTAGAGTTCTCACACTAACCTAACCATCGTCCGCGACCTGATTGTAGGATACCGTGGCCCAACCCCGAGAATGTCGTCCAACGTCGGTCTCTCCACGCCTCGCGGGTCCGGCACGTCAGGCTACGTCCAGCGCAATCTCTCCCTTCTGAAACCTCGGGCCGCTGGCGTCGGCGTGCCCTACAGCCTCGACTCCGCAAAGGCGCCCAAGGTGCGGAAACCAGATCAAGAGATCTTGAACCACGACCGACTGCGAGAGATCGAGGTCAAAGTCCTGGAGCTGCGGGAGAAACTAGAGGACGAAGGACAAGTCGACGAGGACAAGATTGACGAGCAGTGCGACCGGTTGAGGGAGACGCTGACGAAAGACATGGAGAAAGAGAAGCAACGCACGACGCCGGGAGGCGGAGGAGGCCCCAGGAGGATCGACGGCAAGGGCCTGAAGAGCTATCAAGTGCACGAGCTGGCCGAGGCCAAGGAACGTGAGAGCGAGCGGTTACGCAGGGCGCTGGGCCTGAAGCCTGGCGAGATTCCAGAGGACGGGGAGCATCCCATGGCAAGGCAGGAGAAGAGACGGCGAGAACGCGAGGGATTGCTGGAGAAACCTGATGCTGATGCGGATGAACATGCCTAAAAATTTTCCGGGCCACCCCGACAACCTTCATCGCCCCCGGAAACGCCGCGGGGTGGTATCTACACCGCTTTACAACGAATTGCGGCCACCTCGTATGCCCTCAGCCTGCACAAAGGGCAGGGAAAGGCGGAAAAATCTAGGGCACGCGAGAGCGTCTAACCCAGTCCTAGACACTGCGACGCCACTCTTGGCCAAGTCAGAATGTATCTCCGCGATATTCTATATCACATCAGCGTCATCGATACAGGGCGTGGCCGAGCACGTCAGCCCCCGAGTGGACTGAACTAAAGTTCTATGGCAGTCAGGCGTACAACGCAGGCTGGACCTGAAGGGGTACCAGCTAACACGAGATGGTTGGGGTCGCAGTGCAAGTCGCAGGAAAATATCCTCCAGGATGACCTTCAACATTCCAGTGGCCCTGTCATCGTTGAGACGGTGCAGCCGCACGGGCAATCCAGCAGATGACCTACCGAACGCGGACTCCATGTGTGTCCACACCCTATTGCACCCCGGCAATATCCATAACAGCACATCGCAATACATTTGTCTGTCTAGCCGGTACGAGTAAATGCTCTCAACCTGTGCAACCTACACATCCGTCTCTTAGTCTACAAGCTCATTCACAGTATCAGGGAACTGATCCTCATAGTCCGTTTCGCCCCGCACGATCTTATCCATATTCATCCTGACACTCCACCGGATATTCTGCGTGAAGCCTCTATCTCTGAACCCGTCGGCGGGCGTCCCCATGTCGCTGTCCCCAGCGGTCGATCCCGCCGGCCGATGCGAGGCAAACACGGTGGGCAGCGTGCCTACGCAAACGTGCGGGTCATCCCCTTCCCGCCCTCCGCACCACTCCCGCAGCATGATATCCACGGGGGCATTAAGGCGATGGAGACCGAGGCTGTTCAACAGCTGTCGCGCCCCGCTCTGCGTCACGGCATATCCGATCGAGCACACACAATCGTCCGTGTGGAACACGATGCGCGAGTGAGCAGGGTACTCTTCCAGGGGCGACCTCTCAGTGGAATCCCAGGTCCGCACGAACTGCGCCTCGGGGACGGTGTCTTCATCTTCGATCACCACGACGTTCGAGCCGCCCTGGATCTGCATCCCACAGTGGCCCAGCCAGAGGAGGTCCCAGCCATCGCCGTACGGGGAGACGGGCGGCGCCTCGGCGGCGGGTACCGGGAGTCGAGAGAGCTGAAATCGTTGGTCTTCGACTCCTCGCGCGGAGAGGGAGAGCAGGGCCTCAGATCCCAGCGCCACGTTTGTCAGCACATCCCTCACCCGCACGTCCCAGTCGACGTCGGCTTCGAAGATCAGCGCCGTCGTCCAGTTATGCTCGACCACGCTGGTGAGAGGTTAGCACACCCAGTTTACCGTCTCGGGTTAGGAGTTTGGGGGGGTTTTTCTTGGAGAAGAAGAGGAAGGAGTGGAGAGAGAGAGAGACCTTCTGAGAGCATTGACATGGGCACGCCAACTTCCCCTTAGTGCCGCTTCAGGGTTGTCGACATGCTTGGGCGGGATGACTTTGTCGAGGACCGTGTCTCCATGCACACCGTCTATGAATTCGACTTTGATGTTCGAGACAGCCCCGGCGAGGGTCAGTCCGTCCCTGTAGTCGGTCCGCTCGGGGAGATTGATGGCCAAGATCTTTTCAAACTATGCGTCGACGCACAAAGCACAGCGTCAGTCGGTCCCCACACATTCGGTGATGGATATGTGTGTGTAGGCGGGTGGGGTGAGCAAGCAAAGAGCAATGATCAATGGTCAATGATCAATGGGTGAAGAGCCTTACCCCTAGCGTTGTGTTCTGGATCGCATCAAGGGACTTTTGCCGCGCAGGGCTGATCGTACCTCGATCCGAGGCCGAGGCCGAGACCGCAGACGACCATGTCGTGACATACGTAGAGGAGTTGTGGTAACCGATCAATAAGAGGAGAAAGCCAATGAGGGATGCAAAGGCGACGACCGAGACTCGGGAGGGTTGAGTGGTGGAGAGGCGGCTCAGTGAGCCGATCACGCTGTGCGGACGGAAACCCTGGATCATCGTAAATAGCGGATCAAGTCAAGACGGGCGGCGCGTCTGTATGGGAGCAAGCAGATCATGGGTTCTTTTCATGCTTGCATGGCCGGGTTGGAGCCATCGATCAAGGGAAGTGAGCATCACAAAACACAGTATCGTGAGCACGTGGTGAGCACGTGGTGAGCACGTGGTGAGCACCTGGTGAGCGGAGAGTGAGAGCATGACAAAAAGTTTGCGGAGGTAGCCCGCCTCAGTGAGAGTGAACTGGACTACTACCTACCTTAGGTACATTGATACCTAGGCAGGTAATTACTCAGACTGTGACTGCATCAGGTAGCTTGAGG
This sequence comes from Cladophialophora carrionii CBS 160.54, assembly GCF_000365165.1. NCBI lineage: Eukaryota > Fungi > Ascomycota > Eurotiomycetes > Chaetothyriales > Herpotrichiellaceae > Cladophialophora > Cladophialophora carrionii. The sequence goes on from NW_008481829.1 coordinate 233,260, forward strand.
TTTCTCTGTGGCCCCCAGTCAAGCCGTTAGGCACGCCCGATAACCATCTTGTGTGATACCAGCGGTGCCGGCGCCCGAGCCCCCGTTCCGCAAGCGAACGCTGATGCCGATCTTCATGCCAGGGCAAAAAGTGTGCCTGCCCAATCAAGCCTGTTCAACTCGGCCTCAGCTTACACAGTACGGAGTAGGTACCGTGTATGTTCGTAGATATTTTACTCAGGCAAAGACCCTCGTCCGAGCATGTCAGCTACATGCATATCAGACATGAACAAAATTAGATCTCGGCTTGTCTTCCTGAATTTTGTCCGGTGGAAGTACCTGTACTCCGTACATGCTCTCGAACGACATGCTGGACATTGCTATGCAGCCATTACTGTACACTCACACCGGCTCCTGATCGTGGTCGGCCGAGTTCTTCGCCCGAAGCGTTTCTCCTCTCTGAACAGCGTCGAGCTCCGTGTTTGATTGTGAATAGCTCAGCTGACACCATGACGACCGAATTCAGGCAGACAGACGCTGAAGATAGGGCTGTGCGCTGCACGCCGGAAACTCGTGTACAGTATGTCCAGAGCTCATTCCAGGGGCAACATTCGCAACAACGCTTCAGCTGGAAGAATACATTCCTTCATTCTCGTTTCACCAGAAATGCTCGTGGCTGAAAAGGCGGCAACAGCAACGTTGAACGGCTTTTCTGTTCTGTAGAATTGCGTGTGAGCAGACTGCTTCATCCCGACTTGGATCAAACAAGCTGCGTGATTTAAACAGCGCTTTGCAGGCGAAACGAGACGGCAACAGCTGCTGCGTGCGTGCGTGTCGGGTGCACTCCTGTCTCGGGTGATGGCCATGGCGACCGCGCTGCCTGGGCCTGGTATCAGTTCAGTTTGAGGTCGTGAAGACGGCGAGGACGGTCCAGTCGCGAAGTTTTCGAGGGTTGTAAAATATCTTAATATCTGCATTATTTGTAACAGTCGGAACATTTCCTGCCGTGCAACTAGTTCCCTTCCCCTCGCCTCGTTATGGCGCTTGCGGCGGCTCAATCACCGGGTGACACATGATTGTCCCTCCCACGTCGTGCACGTTTGTTGGTGCTACTTCGCGACCTGCATGATCCTTCACCTTGTCCCATGCCGACCAGAAGGACGTGCGCCGCATAGTCCTGCTCCTTGCTATCCCGTTGGCAGAGGCTGATGGTCTCTCAGCCATGAACGGTGGCTGGTCCTCCTTTCTCCTGGATGAGGCTATAGACTTGCACCACACTGTTCTTCGCCTTTCCTCACACTGGCACAGCGCGACTTCCTCCCAAGATCCAGCCGTTCCGACCACCTGATGGACATGTCCAGCTGTGTACCGCACGCTTGTAGTTCGTGTGGCTTCATCCGCTGGTTGAGACATGGACTTCGAGCACACCTGACTCAGAATGTATGTAGCCACGTCATCATCCTGTGGTCCCTGTTCATGCCTCAGCTGTGACGAGTTTCCTCACTCAGTTGAATGCACAACTTGAATTAGTCGGGTTCTCGCAATAACAACCCATCGCCGTCTCCAGACCGTCCCATTTGAGTTCCTTCAAACCCACTTTTCCGCACAAGCATTCCCAAGTGTATGCACGGCAAAATTCATATCAGTGCTGGTCGGTTCCTTTCCTGCAATGGCTTTAGCAAGGCCCATTGACCCAACAGCAGGTATGTCCTGAGTGACCGGATGATGTCTTCGCTCTATCGGCAAAGTAGTGATCAGAGACGAAGTCCAACAACTTGGTTGCCCCGGTCATCGATGGATGAGCCAATTTCCGCGCTTCAGCCTCTTTACTATTTTCCCCACACGGTCTAGTTGGGACGGGAACCGCTTGATTCATATCCAAGGACCCAGGTATCGGCTCAGCGGTCGGTTCGAGGGCGGGGCGTCAGAAACAAGCGTAGTAGGTGGAGGCCCGTTCAATGGCTCTCGGGTTGGACGCACTTCGTTGTTGTTGGGGACTTGACCTGGTATTTCTGGCGACAACCCGTCAAACCTGCTCAGACTGATGGCTATCCACGAGCTTCGAGGTGGTCTAGGAGGCGGTAGCATTTCCTTGCCAATTCCACTGTCGACAGTGCCCAACGGACGGTCCAATTTGGGCATTGTACGGTCTTCCGGTGGGAGTGTAGGAGAGGAAACTCTGCGAATGCTTGGGACCCGTGTTTTCTTGATCAATTCAGGCTCTGTGGAAGGGCTTTCCGGGCTGAAACGATCGTGCTGGCGGTGTTGCCTTGGTAGAGTCCGAGGTCCCCATGGGCTTCCAAGGTCAAGCATGTCATCGTCTTCCCAACTTTGCTCACTCTTTGGCCTTCTCGGGTATTTGCTGAGTAGGACGGTAAAGTTTTCCTTGTTTAGGCCAAAAATGATTATCAGGGTCCCAAAAATGACTATCAAGATTATCGCCACAAGATTGAAGGATTGGTAGGCGGCTGACTTGAGGATCATGCTGTTGCAAAACCAGATATCAGGCTCTTCTTGAGGTGGTACCAGGTATTGGACGCGTTGTGGCGTGGGCGCTATTTGGCCCGTCGCCCATTCGAACGCAGTCCTTTGCAGATGCGCCATTGCGATAGAGTGCCAGTATTCTAATTCAAGCTTCCACTGGTTCTCCGGCAACGGAGCGGACAATACGGCGCCACTACTGCCAGTATATGTCGCATTGCTCGCCAGCAGCGGATTAGTGGTGAATCCGAGGTTCATGGTAATTTGTTGAAGACTCGCAAGACTGGTCGCTCGTAACAATCGATCGAATGTGACATTTTGGTGACGTGTGAGGGCTTTGTTGAATGCGGCGACGTTTTGTACTTGATCGAATCCACCGAGGCCAGTGCAGGTGCCGTTGCTGGTACAAAAGTCGTGCTGCTCGGTGCAACCTAAAGTGCTGATTGGCTTGTCGCGCGCAAAACGGCTCTGAAGATACGGATATGGACCTTCAAACAATGCCTCTTCATGGGCCGCGAACCATGGATCATCGACCTGTGTAGTATACATTCCCGTATAGCTGAGGAAGAGCAGCACCAGGTCGGCCTTGATCGGTGCCAGGCCTTCAATGGGCTCGAAATCACTTACACTGTACTGAGGATCGGCTGGAGCGTAGGCCATCTCAGGGTCCAGCTGATACGGTAGTATCACTTGACTGCTAAACATGTCGAAGAAAGAGGCGAAGTTTGAGTACGAGTAGGTCCAATTAGTGTACTTGTAGTTCGACGGTCCAAAGTTTGCATAAGCTGTGGCCGGAGAAACCTGGGCGCTCGAGGTGTTCACCACTTTGTCGTTCCATCCGGTGATATAGTTGGTATCATTGATTACTGTGCAAGTCGTAACCCTTCGGTACCTCAAGCGGTCTTGAGGCTTTGCGTTGATGCCCAGATCATGGTGGGAGTCGAGATAACCTGTGTCCAGGACGGCGGTCTTTGAGTTGTCGTGACATAGGTGGGAAGGGAACGGGCACGTTCCATTCTCATAGCTGGTGCTCAAGCTGGGTGTCTTGAAGGTCTTGCAGGTCGATGACATATTAGGGGCAGAAGACTGGGCGAAGTAGCATTTCTGAGCATATTCGAGACTCAGTTGGACGTCCTGTCCTTTCTTCGATTTGAACTGTACCAGCATGTCAAAGTTGTCCTCGGTGGAAATATCTAGGCTGGAAATCTGGTCATAGTATGTCTGGTTCCATATACCACAACCCTTGCTTCTTGAAAGGACCTCCCAAGGGCCGGACGTCGAGCTGGTACTGATTGCTTTGTTGGAAAAGATTCCTGCGACCCAGAAAAGGACTGTGTAGAGAACGGCGAAGAGGCCGATTGTGTATGCCCGTATAGAGCGCTTGCCTGAGCTTCGCCGGTGCTTCCATGCCAAACTCAGCATGCTCTGGGCGGTTGCCATGTCGCTGACGGCAACCTTCAATATGTTCTGCTGTTTCTGCAAATGTGGGGTCTCTGGCCGAGTAGAAGTACCGAACCGGTATATCGTGTATCGTATGATGTTGAACAGCTGCACGCCGCAAACCGTAACAAGAATAGCCAGCGCGTTGGTCATGATAACGGCATGCGTCGGACAGAGTGTCCAAGTAAGACCCCATACTTTGCCTCTCGAGTAATTTGTCCACACGCCTTCGTGGACATTAACGACCGGGTCCAAAGCGTCTGCCATGAAAGACAAGATCCTGGGCACGGCTTGAGATAACGGCGAGAGACTCAACTTTGAGTCTCAATCATCGACAGAGAACATTCAAATTATCGTCCCCGAAAATGCATGTTTGGGTAAATGACACGGAGGAAGGTGGGATAGATTTGTTAACCAAAGCTGGGAGGGACGAGAAAGACCAATGGCGAGAGAACAAACTGCTCTACACGCCGAACAGGATACCACCTGTACATCATGCTGTCTATATTCTCAGCCTCAATGTCCCAGGTCCATGCAACAGATCACTGGATCCTAGCTGGCGTTTCCAAGAATGGCCCCAGCATGCTGTGATGCCGACGCCGGTCGGTGCGGCCAACATAAAGGTCGGATCATCGATGAGGGTCACCTGCTAAGCCGAAAAACAGAGCAGCGTTGACGCTGACGAATAATGGCCCTTGAAATGGGGGTGGGATGTCGAGGCAGCCAATGGCGCCTTCATCCTGTTGTTGGAATAATAGCCAATCCTCCAGATTCCAGTGTTTCGCAACGAGGTCGAAGCCAGAGCAGTAGTAGAGATAGGCGCGGTAAGTTTACGTTCAGTTTCATGTACTTGCTGGTGCTGCTCATGGTTGGCGAGTACACAGGTCATTGAAGGCCGGCGCTAGGTAAGCGCCAAAGAACTCTAACAAAAGCACAATGCGTGTGGAGGCGCCATCATGTGACCTGTCCCGCTACCATGAACGGCGTCGTAGCACATCGTGAATCTAAGTAGGCACCAAAGTCAACTCAGCATCATGAATGGAAACGTCCAGTACTCAGGCGTCGACGTAATGAGATCGTTGGGATGGGAGAGGGAGCGCTGATTCAATCAGATTTGAGCCCAGCCGTCGAGGGATGCATAGGGAGGATGCCCTGATGACTAAGATGCTGCGATTGCACGTGGGTCGAGCGTCTCGCTCACCTCCAGTTTGCGGTGCATGATGGTGATTTGGCTTCCGGTGGATTACGATTGATATCAAAGCGCCGTACGTCGTCTGCCGATATGAAACCCCGGGTCGAGATGCTGGGCGCCAAACCCGCAAAACACCATTATCGGCCTTTGCTTGAGTCTTGCTGCACCACTAGGCAGAGAAAGAACTGATGTAGTACTTTTGATGTGTCAGTGTCGGGTCCGCAGTAGGAAATTCGAACATACCGTGAGACATGGATCACCTTCGTCGCCGTGTTCATCGGCCGGCAGATAGACATACAGCACCAAGGCCCCCTCGTTGATGAAACACGCAATGACCTTTGTGCAAACTCGGCCAACGCTGAGCACCCTTGACCAGTCCTTCGCGTCAATGCGGACTCTTGACCAGCCCGCCTCGTTCTCGCCATTCGGTCCACCTAGCTGCTTCATCTTGGTGGTCGGATGATCTGTCATGTCTGGGAAGAATGCAGGATCGAGTTCGGGATGAGCAAGCCCTGTCCACCTGCTTGAGATATTGAGGGCATCTGTTTTGACGGAGATTTTGAGCGACCCGTACATGTTAGCGCTGAGTTCAAGACGAGGGCTCACGCTGGAGGAGGTCTTGGTCGTGGCGAGTGCTAATTTGGTGAAGCGTTCCGATATCGTCTTGACTTGAGCGAGTGGAGGGAGGCAGATATTCACATCCGGCTCGGGGGTGCGCGGCTGGTGCAATCTCTCAACGACTTCCATGGCCAGGACCTTGACAGGAATGTCTTGGGTGATGACGGTCTCTCGTTCCCTGGATCCTCCGCCCTGAGTCTCATTGAAGGAGAGGTCGTTGTCATCGAAATCGAAGTCCCCATGGCCGGCGCGTTCGCGGGCGTTACTAGCAGCAGCGACAACGTTGTTGCCACTGCTAAAGGTATTTGTGACGATCGTCAGCGACAGCATGGGCACATTGTCTTTCTTGGTTAGTCTGATCTGAGTCGAGGTTGACCCGAGGGCGGATTTGAGGGCGCGTGAAAGCGCCTGGATTGGAACTTCTAGATTGATTGTGTTCTGAGGGGACGCGGACTGGAGGATGTAGGTGTCGAAGATCATCTCCGGTCTCAAGACAGACCACACCTGGCTTCCCTTGTCAGGGATGATGGTGAACTGAACCTCTTCATCGTTGAGTCGACACCAGGCGATTTGCCCAAGTGACGCCAGCGAGGCACAGAATTCTAGCCGGTGTTAGCCATAATGCAGCTGGAAGTGAAAGGCTGCATACTCGCTAGCAAGTTCACATTTCTAATTTGGCTTTTGAAACGCATGGCATGTTTGGCAGTCGACGGTCGATGTCGATGTCGCAGGCGGAGGGGATTTTGAATTGCTGATGGTGTAGAAATGGTTAGCTTGAAGAACGTCCAGGAATACGAGCCAATGTTCCGCGCACCGCTGCACCGGAAAAAAGCGCGTCATAGGGGCAGTACGCGACAAAAGCTCATTTCGCCTATCTCGCAAACCCTGGTTAGTGGGCGGTTAGTTAAGAAATTGGGGAACGAACGCCCTCTGGAAGCGCGTACAAACAGGGGCGTGCCCGTAAGGAGCCGGTCCAGCCGAGCCCCCAAGGCCGGAGGCAGGCGTAGTGAAAATGTTTCTGGGGAAGTTCAAGCTGCGGCCCAACCTGCAGACGCAGCCTTTAGCCTGCATTTATCCAACCTTCCTTCTTGAGACAGATTGAATTCAGCCTCACTTTTCCATCTCTGGTGTGTCGCCGATAGCTGTATTCCATTGACTCGTCGCCCTTTCACCTCCATTATCCACCACCTACCTCACCGGTCGATAGAGGTCATCACACTCCTGTCGCCGTAGACGTCGCCTCATGCCCCGGCCTCCACCTGAATATTGAGCGGATTCAACCTTCTTCAGCATGCTGTCATTTGGGTCCATGGGAGGCTGGAAGTCTTCGACTATCGAGAGTGTTTGCTTGCTGGCAGGGTAGAAGGAATCGTGCACAATTCTGAACATGGCGCCCACAACTCCCACGCTAGAGAATTTCCCCCGCCTCGACCCAGTCACTTCAGACCGTTCACCCTCACGATCTCCACGACGCAAAGCGCAGTTCGCCTTCAGAGAGCTCGATCCGTTGTTGGGGAATTTGTCACCCGACTCGACGTTGAGGGCATTACAGGCAACAGAAACAATATCAACCGGGGCGGCGCAGGAAGATGCTTTGACTTCCAGCATTGCAGATGCCACTCCAGCAGAGCGAGAACTCGGCATAAGAGCCGCTTTTGCCGCTCAAAAGCTGCGCGAGTGGAAGGAGGAGGTCGCCAGATGGAAGTGGCCGGGCAAGCAAGAAAGAGGATCTGGTCTGGGATTTATTCCCCCACCAGACGCACAACACAATGACATTGAGTATCGTGGCTGTTTGCCTGCGTCTCTGGTGGAAGAGTACGAGGTCAGACTAGAGGAAATTAGGGACGACCTGGATAGTCTGGGAATCAACGAGATCAAGGATCATGTGCTCGAAGCGCATCGTCCGTCGAGCAGCTCGGCAAAATCCAGGCCTGCGGGTGCTCGTGCAAGCTATGGGAGAATGCGTGACTTTACGGCTCTGATCACTGCAACAGTCATCCAGGCTTTGCCCGATCTCGCGAAATTGAACAAATCGCTGGATACATGGGATATCCGATTACGAGTACTTAGAGAGCTGCCGAGGTTTCTAGAGGTGATGCAATCCACGCAGTCCGGCACCCAGCACGCTTTCAACCAAATCAGAGACCCGACCTCGGCGAGAAATCTGACAGAAGCGGTGTTGGACAGTCGAAAGATGGATCTGGGTGGACAGGTGTCAGATATGGGCCGACGCATTGATCGACTCCTTGACATGCTCGAAGGCCAGGATGACACCCTACCACAGGCCTGGATTGACAGGCTCGAGAACATCGAGCTCGACTACGCAACCTGGGTGGTTGAAGCTCAACATGTTCTCCTCAAGAACCAGCTGGCACCTAATTCAACACAAGGCCATGAGCCAATGAAAGTGGCCAAGAGCTTGGCTCATATTGAAGACGACCGTGGGAGTATCGCCCCTGTGTCGCCTCTCCAGCCAGATAGTACTCAGATACGGTCGCCAGAAGATACCGCGGAAAAAGGGCACATATCAGAGCTGCCTACCACAGACACCGAAGAACTAAAAGTGAAGCGCAAGCCTTCTTTGAAGCTTGATCTGGCTCAGCCAAGGAGTCACAGAAGAGAAGTTTCAAAGGTTTCCGTCGCCGAGTCGATGTACTCGACTTTCTCAGACATTTCCAATGCAGAAATTATGGATGCCAAATCCACCAGCGTTCTCCCGAGTCCCAAGGTCAGTGTGGTGGACAATCCGTTTCGAGCCAGTCGCGATGAAATCACCTGGTTCGGATCTGCACCCGCAGCTCAGCAGCAGTTGGCTGCGAAGCCACCGATGCTTCAACGGGCGTCGACAGCCTCGATCGAGGTCTTCCCCAAAGAGAAACTGAAGGAAGTTGTCTTACAGCGTTCGGCGAGTTGGGATATGCTCTCGCAGAGAACGCATGCACCCGAGGAGACACGATCCAAAACTCTGGCGCGATTGACGGGGGTTGAGGTTCCCAATAAATCAGATCAGAGAATGGAAGATTCTGCGCTGCTGCCGTCGGCGCCATCGATGGAAACAACGCCCTTGGCGACGCCGTCTCTACAAATCGAGCCACTGCACGTCCCTTCACGGCAAGAAACTCAGCCACAACTGCCCAGGCGATCGAGCAAGAGGAATACTTTGAGTGGATTGTCTCCGATCACACCAACCACGAGCGCCACCACTGAGGATCTTGTGCAGCATTCGAGTCCTCCAAGTAGTACGAAGCACCCATCAAGAAGACATAAGAAGTCGGAATCACTTGACGAGAAGATTCAGGGTATTCTCACCACCCTGCCGACCAAAATTCGTCTGGCGAAGGACGTAGATTCCGAAAGCTCTTCGTCTTCGACCACGCGTTCGTCCACACCTACCCCTGCACTGACTCTATCACCGGCTCGAGCAGACCCGTCTAGCCGCAAGGGTAATCTTGCAGATCCTGATATCAAGCTGTACCATCTGACACGGACCGGACAAGGGCGTGAAGCTCCCCCTATCAAGCTTTTCGTGCGGACTGTTGGAGACGGTGACCGTGTCATGGTTCGTGTCGGTGGAGGCTGGGCTGATCTAGGGGAATACTTGAAGGAATATAGTCTTCATCATGGCAGTCGCGCAACTATCGACGGTCGACTCGAGGTTGCTAGCTTTCCTGGAAACGGGCAGGTAACTGCTGCCAATGTGGCATCGGCTTCGCAAGGACGACAAAAGTCGAGATCACCTACAGCAGTGCAGACGACTTTCAAGGGCACCGACCTTGTTAATCCCAAGACTAGATCCTCGATGCAACGACCTGGCTCGCTTGAAGACCGGACCATCAAAGGGGATGGAATAGCACCGCCAGTGCCTCCTATCCCGTCTTCTTATACCGTCAGATCTGCCACGACGACGTCTGCTACGCGACGTGAAGCCGGGGCTACCACCAATGTCTTTCACGCAGACGTAGGAGATCCGGAAACGCCCTCGCAGAGACGGCATTCAGTTGTCAGTAGTCAGGGCGGCGTTACAACCACGACGGTCGTTACTCCTCCCGTCATCACCACGAACTATACCCCTCTGGGAGGGGCTGGACCCAAGATGAACGCTCGAAGGGTACCAAGCACGGGAGCGAGCCCGAATAACAACGACGCGTGGGTTCAAGGAATGGTTGGCAAGGCCAGAGCGGTCAGTGGCACCAGTCCGACGATTATCCAGGGACCGAATGGTACATCCACAACAATCACGACGACGACTACCGTTAGCTCCACTCCGCCTTCGAGTGGACGTCGCGCATCGTCGTACTTCAGTGTCAGTCCCAACAATCCAAATTCGAGCCCGATCACAATCTCAACCAGTCCAAGCACGGGGTCTGTTGCCAGTGACGCGAAAAGTGGCCGACGAGTAAGTTATACGTCGGGAAGCCGGAAGAGCAGTCGCATGAGTCTCGGGGACATTGGTGGGATCAAGCGGGTGTTTTTGAGAAAGAAGTCAGATGCGTTTGCCAAGTGACGATAGTTGGAATATTGCCTGGCAACAGAACGTCGTTTCCGAGCTGGATAATGTCTGTTAGGAGTACTGCTTGGGTTGTCTGTTTTGAGCGCGGGTGGGAATGCATGGGATTGGAGCGGCGTCTGTTTGGACGACCGGAATTGGTGCACAGAACAGGAACATACTGCAACAGGGGTGATTGGGAAGAGCAGGCTTCGGTCGTAGAGGGAATTACTGATGGGACGGGAATTCCTCATGGACGACGGGGAAGCGTGACGAAGGTCTCTCCGTACTGTACTCTGTACACTCTTGTAATCCTCAACTTGAAACATGTTCACGGTACGCTGGATCGTACCCGATCACGCGAGGGCGTCTTCGTCTGCCCCATCACACGGCTATTAATATCTCGGTTACAGAAACACGCAATTAGCCAACCCACGATGCGAGAGCCTACGATGCGAGAATGCCTCCTTTCACCTACGGAGGATGGAGTATGGAGGACCTAGATAATTACCTTGGTTACTGCAGAACCAAACACGCCGAATACTATGTAACCCCAAGCCAGCAAGCTACTGTACTGTACTGGGTAGACTGCTCCCACGGCCCGCGCACCCTTCCGAGAGCGTTCAAACTGAGACACCTAATCACGGCGTCACCAACTCCTGCCCAAACAGGACGGCGGGTCTGGAGTCGAGGAGGCACTACAGTATGTTACCGTACGGAGCACGGAGTACAGAGGACTCGTACGAGTACGCACGGCTGCTGCTACGAGTTACTACGTAGTACGTACGTACGCTCGGGGCCCCAAGTGCCCTCCCTTGTGATTCCACCCATCGCGAGGGCTTGCTACTCGTAGCTCGTACCTCATACCTAAAAGGGTAAAACATGCAAGACATCCGGTTGGTGGTGTCGCGCGGTCGTGGGCGAGTGAGTGAGTCGCGTGTCTTGCGTGAGTCGCGATCGCGCAGGCATTACTACTTACTCGGTTTTACCCCGGTACTGCGTACTGTGTACTGTGGACTGTGTACGTATACTTTGAAATTGTCAGATGAAAATATATTGTAATTGGCGCCAACTACATACACACCTACACGGGACGAGCACGACGAGGTACGGAGTACTGACAGTGGTGTAAAAGGACGAGTACGAGTTACAAGTACAAGTAACTCGCGCGCGAGGTATGCGTACCTCGTACGAGTACAAGTATGAGTGGCGACGTCCCCCTCTGCTTTTTGCCCAATGAGAAAGTTTGTTCACCTGGTCTGTTACTCCGTACGGGTACTCGTACCATTTTCAATGCGTTCAAGGATATTTTTCCGAGTACTTTACTCTCCGTTTTTTAATATTAGTTTGTCCAGAGGAGTGGGGGATCAAGGGGACCACATGGCGTGTTTCATCAGACGAGGTCATGGAAAGACCGAGTCCTCCGTACATCCGTCGATGGCGTTGGCGTTGGCGTCGATGTCGGCGTCGCGGTGGGAAAAATCTCCGATTAGCTAGCCAGTACAGGAGTACAGAGTACTCCGTATGGCCTCCCGAAGTTGCTCGCCTATGTACGCGTAGATATCGTACGGAGGCACCACGTATGTGCGTTCCAAGTACTTGTCTGAGGATGTGAGTGCGGACAGTGTGGCTACGTAGCTTGCAGTCGACGAGACACGAGCAGGCACGCAGGGCAAAGCCGCATTCGGCATTCGAGTACCGAGTAATCGTCCTCCGTATGGTCTGTGTAGTACATATTCGCATGGTCTAGCCTTCGATCATTGGACTGTTCGAGGACGTTCACCCCGTCGTCGGCACCTCGGCAAATACGAACAGATACATGGGAAATTAGTCCGCACATAGGCGTGTACGCCCGTATCGAGATCACTCCTCCCTCCACAGGACACACCCTCGGACACTCTAGAGTTAGGGGTATGACATGCACACATGGCAGGCGCTGGACCCTGTTGTGTCAAGACTGGGTATATGTACCCCGTCCTCGCATGGATGGCTAAATTTAGCACACTTGGCTCCTCTACCAGGACTCGTATTCTGGCGTCCGCAAGTATCTCTGAGGAACAACCCCTGCACAGGAGAGGAGGCCCAGGCAAATGGCCTCTCTTGTAGTGAAGACCACCGTTCCCGGATCCTTCGGGAAGGCTCTGCCCCGTAATGCCTGTCGAACGTAGGACGGTACGAGGACTCCGTATTGTGTAGACGGCTCGGGCCTGAAAACGAAAGGCGACATCACATTCTTTAGACGCAAGTATCGTTGAACAAGGCTTGACACCGGGCGCTCTTTACAATGTTGAGTGTCTTGCCCTTGATGAACTCGAAGTTGGTCTCGTCGGCCGGCTCGCCCTCTCCGTCGCCGGAATCGACGGGGCTCACATACCCGAGATCCTTTGACGGCTCGTAGTGGTGCATGATCTGCGGGTTGACGACCAGACATCGCAATGCCCTCTCGCGGCACTGGTGCGACAATGCAACGTCGAAAGCTTCGTCTGCGCCACGCCCGAGGAGAGTGAGGATCTTCTGTGCCGAGGCCCTCGTCACGCCGTATCCGAAGCTGCACACCGTCATGGTTGAGGCGTGAATGATGCGATGCCCTTGGGGCAGTCGCTCTTGCAAAAACCCCGTCGACCACGACGCGTATAATTCGATAGGGATGCGCGTGTCGTCGGCGTAAATCACGCCAGGGGGAATCCAGTCGTCAATGGCGCTGCCGCAATGGCCCAGCCAGAGGACGTCCCAGTCCGTGCCGTAGGGGTTAGGATCGGACTCGGGCACGGAAGTATAGTTTCGGACGTTGTCAGAGATCAGTTTGATCTGGTCTTTGATGCGCACATCCCAGTCGACATCATCTTCGACGATAAACGTGGTCTCGAAGCCAGATGCGATCACAAATTTGAGGAGGTCGAGATGTGCGACCCACGCCGAGGCGGAGCCATGCTTGGGTGTTGTCGTCTGGCCGAGGCCGATGTCCTCGAACGCAACGACGAATTCTTCAGGGTTGTGCGGTTGTGGCGGGATGATGAAATCCAGTCCCGTGAGGTTGGCGGCCGCTTGGAGGCCACGAGTTCTCCAGCTGGGTTTGGATGAGAGTGCTATCAACTTTTGGAACTGCGCAAACACTATCAGCAAACATAGTCGGCTGTCTGTGTGATACTTACCCCGAGGGTCGCATTCGCTGCAGCCTGTCTCGGTAGGACTGCTGAAACTCCAAATAGTTGTCCTAGTCGGACATTGCTCGAGTATCTGTTCGGCAACAGGATAAAGACCAACAAGAGTATTATGGCGGCTGGCAGGATGTGTAGGCGAGGGTTCGCATGGACCCTGAATGTGCCCAGCTGTCGGAGCATGTTCTCGACTGGCGGGTGAAAGCGGCGTCGCGGACACGATTGCGGTCAACATGTTGACTTATGGTCGAGGACAGGCCAGTGCCTGGCCCTCTCGTACACGCTGTGCTAATACAGGCACGGCGAAGCGAGAACACGGGTCCACTAGTATATGTAGCATGGTAGGAGTCTGACATGTTCACAGTGGTCATCTGGCTGGACGCACGATATAGGGCGGTTTCAGATCAGGATCCATTATTAGCTGCGTTGTTGCCCTCTAGCTCGGAGCCGTCAGCCATGTATCGACTGCCGGACGGCCGGTGGGCAATCTGGATCGACCCTTTCTGTTAAGGGCGTCTGGATATTTCGGTCAGAGTGGGTAAGAACGGTGGCATCGCGAACTTGAAACCAGGAAACAGCGTGCCTGGTGTGACTACTTAGCCCAAGCCGACTCTTACCCGCGCCAATGTAGACGGAGGGTAAGGTCAATTAGCAGACGTTGTGACGGGAGGAGATTTGGCTTGCCGTAAGCCGGATTGGCATCACCACCACCCCGAGAACGTGTCCTCCGATTGCGGTCTGGCGTGTCTTGGCCTACCCAGTACTTGGCTGGGGGGGGTTGACCCATTGCCGCATGCAGTAGGTTTCGAGCAGCTTTCTCTCCCGATGAAGATCCGCTCAAAGGGGATGTTTTCTGTGTCTCTCTCTGGTTTCTCAGAAAGTGGGGACCTGAACTGTGCGTCTGGGTTGGATGCGGAAGAACAACGTGATGGGAGTGCAGTCTGGAATACAGAAGCGCAACAAGGGACACAAGGGAGAGCTGGATTTCGAAAGGCTAGAAGCGAACTTGAGAGATGCGGGCGCGATGCCAAGCAGAGTGAGATATTCGACATTATTGCTGAGTGAAAGACCTCGTGGAGACGTATGCATATGGAGTACACTGGTCTGCACCGCTACCGCAGCTTATGCCGTTTCCCTGTCGACATTCGCGACAACCACGATCGTTTCATACCGTTCACTTCTTCGGCTGGGCCTGGAAAATGGTCAGCAATCAGGCGCCGTTCAGAATGTGATGGGCCAGAGGTTGTACATTCTGCCCCGGATTTGAGGCTTGGGTATTGCCAGGTTGAGTCGGCGCGGCCGGTTTGAACTTCTCCGCCCTATAAGCCAGACACGAGGCTACAAGTCAGCACCATCCCATCTCAAGCGACGAGTTGCGTGCTCGTCTGGGGAACCATAGCTGGGGCGAATGCCAGAGGCAGGAATCGGGCACGACGGACTCCTTGCGGCGGATGTAATCGTTCTCAAGGGCTTTCTCGCGTTCGTTGAACTTTGGAACATCCATTTTGGGCCTGTGCAGTGGTGCGATTGAAACAATGCTAGATTCCTTCTCTGGCTTGAACTTCAAATATGGTGTAGACTGATTGCAAATGGAAGAGCCGCGAGGACGTGCAATGCGCAGTATCAAACGGCTTCGCATACGTACCTTTGGCCAGTGACAGACACTGTGACGTCAGGGCGGCGAGAAGAAAGAAAGCCACTCTGCACGTGATGGGATAACATGATCCACCACGCAGATTTTGTTGCCGCTGGTCGTGAAGAAGCTCCCTGCGCCTGGTTTTTCCGTTTTCCGACGCACACGAAGCGAGCTAATCACCATCTGAGACAAATCTAAATCGAGATATTAGTGTTGATACCTAAAATTTCGGATATAAATCCGGTCCGGCATCGGTGGTGTAATGGTAACATTGAAGCCTTCCAAGCTTTAGCCCCGGGTTCGATTCCCGGCCGATGCAGAAGTGCCTGTAGGTGGGTTTTTTTTGGGTTCCATGTCCCTAGTTATAGGGCCTAGTTACTGGTGGATTGTTATAGGGCCTAGTTATAGGGGGGTTGTTATTCCATCCCGGCAGCGTTAGAAGGACTGATAGGCTGGTTCAGGTACTGTATACCGCCAACCCGCACGCCGCTAAATCGTCCACAAATCTCCTACAATCCCATCCCTCTCTCTGCTCTCCACGGCTGTGCAGTATATATCATCCTGGCATTACCTGCCTTCGTAGAAAGAGAGTCTCGGAGATTATTCCCCCGACCGCAGGCGGTGTCCTTCTCGCCGGATGGTCCACTCATACTGGTAACAAAGTCCACAGGGCGGAACCATCTTCTCAGTGCGGAGGACACTTCGGCCGATACTGGGTTGAAATGTGGCCTGGGTGCCGAGGGATGCGCCAGATCCCATCTTTCGAGACGACCCGATGTCCCTCGAAGAACGGAGCATCGTCTCGTGATGCTAATGACTGATACCACAACGACATCTTGCACTGGGGTACCGGTAAGTTTTGACCAGAACGTTACTCCTCAAGGTTACGCAATCGTATCTTCCACACGCCTATAGAGTGCGCTTCACCCTGGATTTGGCTTATGGCATTCTGTGTAGATTCGCCGTTCAGACCATGTCGACAGTCAGGCTTTCATCACCATCTTACGGATTCGCAATAGAAGCACATGGAATGTACAATGTACTCTGCGTTCCTTAGTTCCTGACACTTATCAGGGTCAATCTCGTTTGTACTCCGGACGTATGCATCTGTACGCACCCGTGGCGAATGCCAGTGGCTTCATTCATCCCGAGTCTCTAGGGCAAATATCATATCATGGCCACAATCACTTTTTGAAAAAGAACGCCCCACACCCATGCCAGCGCAAAGAAATACATACAATAACATGCAGGGCCTTTCAAGAAGGCGGTGGCCCTTTCCCTTGACCCTGGTGCTGATCTAACAACAGATGCGGTTTGATAAAGTCCTCGTCCAGTTGCCGAAACCAGGCCGTGTGATCTCCCGTGGCGCCCCGGAGCAGATTTCGGATCGAACTGGTCGCGCCGGCGAGTGGCGTCGACGTCCCTTCCGTCTGGGCCACGGTGCCCATGTCTCCATGGTCCACGCTAAGCGGATCGTCGTCTCCATTGTTGAGAACGATATCCGGCGCCGACCGCGCTCGTGCATCATGACCTCCCGCGAGAGGCGATTGTTTCCTTCGGGGTGCTGCAGGGGGCAGGTCGAGATCAACAGCATCTTCCTCGTCATCTGAAGTCGATCCACTCATGCTGCCGTTGCCGTACAGCAGCTTCCCTTGCTGGGCTGCAATCTCGCGTTCCCGCTGAGAAATGGTCGAGTTCTTGCGCTGATTTCCGCCCCGGACGGGTGGGGAGCGTCCATTACTGCTACTGTATCCTCTGTCGGGGCGGGGGCGAGACGCGGAGCCGTTTGGTCTTCCCTCTCGCGCATTGCCCACGTAATCAAGGCCAATGGACGACGACCGTGGATTGTGGCCGAAACCCGTTCCAGAGCGCTTGTAATATGTACCGCCATTCGCTGTCTCAATGTCAAATTCGTCGTCCGAATCAATCTCTTCCACAACGCCTGTGCGGATGTTGAGGATTTCCAGCATGCGGGCTGTAGTTCCGCCGAAAATGATGACTGTCAGGACAACCACAACCAAAACAGTCGCACGCAGCGCAGGACCTTCGTTGCCTTGCAGCCCGGCGGCCAAGGCGACTCCGACGGCGCCCCGTAGCCCAGCCCAGAACAACATGACCTGATAGTGCCAGGGAAGTTCTTCGGCGACATCTCGCCCGCGTCGTTTCGCTCGCACTCGAATGATATAGTTGATCGCCTTGGAGAGCGGAAACACTGCCAGCCACCGCGCGCCACAGATGCCGACCACGGTGACGAGAATAAAGAGAGGTTTGAAGACCAGATCTGTCTCGGTAAATAGTGTGAGGCCCAGGTAGATGAAGATGAAGTTTTCCGAGAGCTGTGCAGTAATCTGAAAAACGAATTTCGTGGTGAGCTGGGTCCGCCTCGACATGTTATAGTATGCATAGTGCTTCAGGGTGATTCCGCAGAACAAGAGCGATACGATGCCTGATGACGCTCATTAGCATGCCGACATGAAGGAGGTGGATCGCATTGCATACCTGACATATGCACGCCGTTGGAAAAGAAATAGCTTGCGTATGCGATTAGAACAATCAGCGAGCTCTCAATCCGGGGGAACCGGCGCACAAAGGTATATTTCAGCGCCAGAGCGGTCCCGATTCCGACGACAACGCCGATGACCAAGCTGGTGAAGAAGACGAGCAAGAAAATCCCGATGGCCTCGAACAGACTGATGATGTTCAGATTCCCAGCCGCGCCGCCTTCCCTGTATCTTTGGGCCGTCTCGAACAGGACAATGGCGATGGCGTCGTTGAGGATGGACTCGCCAAAGATGACCGTGTAGAGTTTCGGCTCGACTTTGTAAAGATTGAAGATGGCGAGGATGGTGACGGGATCGGTGGCAGAGAGCGTGGCCCCGACCGAGATCGCCTCGACCCAGGTGATCTGCAAGCCGTCGAAGGGTATTCTGGTCCACAGCCAGAGGATGAGACCCAACGAGACTGCGGAAATGAACGTCCCGGCAAACGCAAAGGTCAAAATGGTGCCGATATTGCGAAAGAAATTGGCCTGCGGGCAGTGTTCAGCATGTTCCACGCCCAGCTCTTTCTCCATGCACTGACCTGGTGTAACTCATAACCCGAGGCGAGGATGATCGGCGGAAGGAGGAGGTTGAAGAAGAATTGGTAGTCGAAGCTGACGGTGTCCTGTATGACCGTCCCGGGGGTCACTCTGATGACCAAGCCGACGACCATCCCTACCCAAGCCATCAGTGGGAGAGTCGAGGCATGCGGGACACGGCTCACCAGCGAATATGGATATGACTGTCTCATGCACCGCTTGGATCTTCTTCTGCTGCAGAATGTAGCTCATAAAGAGCGCCGCAATGAGCAGCATGATCAGGATGAAGAGGGCCCATGATGAGAAGATCTCTTTCTGTCCGGCCTCTGACGGCTCTGCGCATTGGCATGTCAGTGAGGACTCGTCGCGACAGGTGAGTCAAAGGGTGGCTTGTACCGTCTGGATCCGCGTCTTCAACCTGGCGACCTGAATGTGAACATTAGCGACGGGGATGCGCAGTGTGGCCGGGCTCTCGTACGAAGAAGATTCAACGTCGCGCCCACCAGACTTGACGCCATATTGGCGCAGTTGTGCAGCTATCATCCGAGGACGGGCGACGTGGAAGGCATGAGCAAGCAGGGTAGCGCAGGGGGATAGATGTAGCAGCGAATACGCCGTGAATCAATTGCTGAAAGACAGACAGGCTGCGACGATTCTTGGAGACTCGTCGTGATCCTTCGCCATGCCATGCGCGGAAAAGGGATCATCTGCTGCCCTGATCTGCATCTCGCTCTCCACACCCACGTCGTTCTGATCATCGACGTCCACAACCGACACGGCATTCTACGAGTAGGACTAGAAGTGCTACAGCATCTAATACGTCTCCTCCCGAGCCGAGTCGGGCATATGCATCAAAGCTATGCTAGCACCGAACCCTCCTTCCAGCTGAGGAAGCTGAGGGTAAACTGGATGTCCCGCAGTGTAGAACCACCAAACTCCAATCTGGACACATCTCTCCCTGCCCCGGCAATATTTCGTTATGGTACAATAGTACAACCATTTATTCCGCACCACTGCCCGCCCCGCTTGTCGTGCCATTGGTAGCAACTCCATTACTGCCACCCAGCGTCAGTCTCAGCTTCGTCCCACCGACGGGAGCCACCGATCCTCGAGGCGTCCCAGCACTGGATGCTGCTGCGGTGGAGTCTCCATCTTGAGGCACTCGCTCCCCTAAGATAGGATTCTCTGCGATCTGCTTGGCAATCATTTGGTTGCAGTGGTTCTGTACCTCTGGTAAGCGACCTCAATCCATGTCAACAAAAGTGCTTGGCCTACCTCAATAACAACCGCATCATTGTAGATCATGCTGCCATCCTCGTTGTATGTCTTCGCGTTCTTGGCCAAGAGCGCAATATCGCTTTGCAAATCTTTCAGGCTGGTGTACTGGTGACTGCTGATGCGCTTCTCAATCACGTCCATTGCGATCGGTTCCGCAATGAATTGGTAATAGTCGGCGTACAGTTTCTTCGACGGAAGTTCCAGGAACGGTCCGATGATGAGCCTAGTTGGCGGTTCGTCGTCACTGTCGTCGTCAGATGGCTCCTCCGGTTCCGAGTCGGGCACCTCGAGAGCTTTGATCGACTCAGTGATGGTCCGAAGAGCCTTCTGGAGGGCCGATCGCTCGGCACTGCCGAGTACATCGACGGCAGGCTTGTTAGGCTGTCGTCCGCGCTTTCGTTTCGCCGGCGGTGTCTCTTCCTCGATATCTTCGCCTTTGCGCTTCTGGCCAGCTGCTTTGCTGGGACGACCTTTCTTCTTCGGTTGTGGCTCCTCCGAGCTTTCACGTTCTGGTTCTGGCGACGACGCAACCCCGGCTGCCACGCGTTCGCGCTTGGCTTTGTTCGTACGTCTCTTGTCAATCCGTGCCTGTTTGCGCTTCGCGGCCTCGCCAATAGAGTCATCCGAATCATCGACCGCCGCTAACCACTGTTCTTCGGTGAGTCCGTCGTCATATTTGACCTGCGTCTTCACCCGTGCACCGCGACCGGCGTATTCCTCCACCTCCTCTTGCACCGGGTTGTCCTCGGCCACATAGATGTCGGGAAGCTCACTTTCCTCCATCAACCGGGCTAATGGTCGACCTGGCCCGTATGGGTCGTTCTCGTCTCGCTCCTTGTCCATCTTCTTGAAGAGGGTCAACTCGTCCTCTGACCGAGCCATGAGCTCGTTCAAATCGTCATCGTCCATCTCCTCTTGGTCCCCAACTTGGTCAGCGGCTTCTGCTGCCTCAAGCAGGGTCTTTAGGAAGGCCTCTCGCTCTTCGTTCGTCGACTTATTGTCAAATTTACCTGCTTGGATGACCTTGCCATCCATGTCGAGCTTGAACTGAGCACGTTCCAAGATTTTCTCTTCCACAGAGTTTGAGCTGATCAGACGCAGAATGCGGACTTCATTTTTCTGCCCGATGCGGTGAGCACGATCCTGAGCCTGCAAGTCCTGATGTGGATTCCAATCCGAGTCGTAGATGATGACGGTATCTGCAGTTTGCAAATTCAAACCGAGACCACCTGCACGAGTCGACAGCAAGAAGCAAAAGTACGGCGAGTTGGGCTCATTGTAGAGACGCAGCAATTCAGCTCGGTCCTCAGCCTTGGTAGCACCATCGAGACGGAGATATTGAATACCACGGAACCGCAAGAAATCTTCCATGATGTTCATGATCTGGGTCATTTGGAAGAACATCAACACACGATGGCCGGTAGCCTGGAACTTGGGCAAGATCCTGTCAAGCAGCTCGAATTTGCCCGCCGTTCGCCAGATAGAGTCGTTTGTCCCTTTGCTTGGGTTCATCTGGTCTTCCACGGGTTCGAACACGTAAGGGTGATTGCATAGCTTTCTCAGCTGCATTAACATGTTGCTGAGACCGCGCATGCTGGTCTTACCACCCTTGCCGTCAGCCACCGTCAGACGGTTGTGTGTCATCAACTGCATGTAAAGTTTGGTCTGGAGAGCGGAGAAGCGGCATTTGATGACACGTTCCTGCTTGTCGGGAAGATCTTTCTCCACGTCTTTCTTGAGACGACGGAGCAAGAAGGGGCGCAGCACCTTGTGCAGACGACGGATAACGAGAAGCTGCTCCTCTTCCGTCAACTCCATTTTGTCTTGTCCACCAGTGTTGGCAAAAGGAGTGTTGAACCATTCGTCGAACGACTTGACTGACTTGAAGATTGTGGGAAGGACGAAGTTGAGAAGAGCCCACAGCTCCGGAAGATTGTTCTGAAGCGGGGTACCCGTCAAGATCAGGCGGTATCTTGTGGTGTAGTATTGGGTGATGGTACTGCTCAGCTTGGATTGGGCGTTCTTCATTCTGTGACCTTCATCGACGATCATGTGGACCCATTTAATCTTGCTTAGAATCGGCCGGTCCTTGATGATATATTCGTAAGTAGTGAGTAAGACCTGGAAGTTGCCCGATCGAATTTGCATCTGCTGTTGTTTTCGGCTGTTCGGAGGCCCTTTGTAGACGATACGTTTGACTGACGGAGCCCATTTCTCAAATTCCAGATTCCAGTTCGTGAGCGTGCTGAGGGGTACAACGACCAGAAAGGGACCACTTTGGCGCTTCTTCTCGATCAGATAGGTGATCAAACTGATCGTCTGGATAGTCTTGCCCAGACCCATCTCATCGGCCAAGATGCCGTTCAGGTTGTTGTTGAAAAGCGAGATCATCCACTGCAAACCCTTCAGTTGGTACTCTTTCAAAGTACCACCAACCAATATGGAGGGCTGAATGGAGACCTCTTCCTTGATCCTATGAGCCACGGCGTAGTAGTCGACCTTTCCATGGCCTTCATCATCATCGGACACGTCTTCGTCTTCGTCCTCGTCCTCGGCGTACTTGTCTTCGCCCCATTTTTCTGCAGCACTTCGTTGTTGCTCTCGGACGGAGGCGGCGAGCTGCTTCAGGAAACCGTCTGTCTGCTTGAGGAGGTGGGAAATGCGAGAATCCTTGGCTTGGCCGAGCAGCTTCAGGTAGGTTTCCTCATCGTTAGCCTTCAACGCCTGCAGACGCTGCTTGGCAGTTCGCTCAATGCGCTTCTGTTCCTCACGCTCCATATGTTGGTGGTGGGTGACCATCATGCGACCAAGCTTCTGGATGCGTGAGCGTTGACTGATTGCATTGTTCTTGATATCTTGAGCATGAGCCACGATAGACTGTAGATGGGTCGATTGCCGAGCCTTTTCCTTGTTCTCTCTGGCATCACGCTGTTGCTTCTCAAGTTTTTCTGTGATACGAGCTTCGCGCAGAGATTGTTTCTTCATGCGGCGGTGCATGGAGCGATTTGCCGTCATTGCCAAGTTGTCATAATGGAAGAGTTCTTGCTGAATTTCTCGTCGGAAATCGCGTTGCTTCTGAAGCAGACATAGCTTTTTGTATTCAATCAAAGCCTTGATCTTAAGACTGTCATCGGCGGTAGGGTCGGCAGATTTACTAGTGTCCCAGGCCGCAATGTTGACAGGAAGGGCAGCTAATTCGGCTTTACGAGCTTGGATGCGGTTGTACAGCAGACGTTCTTGCTCTTCCCGAACTTGGTCTGAGTCAATGCCCATGGGTAGGATTGCGGGTATCTTCTGCCGCTTGATGCGCTGCGAGTGATCTGAGAAGCTGATAGGCTTCGTTAGAAGATCGTAAGGTGACTGATAGGCATCGAAGAAGGCTTTGGATCGGACCACATCCTTCGATACAGAGCCTTTGGGCTCAGCGGCTCCATCTGCAACCTTTTCAGCTGTAGCCGTCCCGTCCGTTGGAGGTGCCGTGTGTTGCTTGAGAGATGGGAAGAGCTGCGCCTGGACCTTGGGATGTAAAGGCTGGTTCTTCGACAGCGTCTTAAATGCAAAGATTTGCGTTCTCAGGAGGTTCAGTTGCTCTGGAGTGAAGCTACTGGTCGTTTGCGCTGCTGCGCGCTGTGCTGGGGCCTGCGCTTGGGCGCCAGCAATTTGCGCACTATTGGCGACAGATGTCTGGTTGGGCGTGGAAGACCCATTGGCGGCAGCTGCTGCAACATCTTGCTGGCCGTTTGTCGCCCCGTTCGCTGTGACATGACTAGCATTGCCATTCACCTGTGGGGGATGTTGTTGTTGGGTGGGTTGTGGCTGCATGAGTTGTTGAGCTTGTTGTTGACTCGGCTGTTGGGTCTGTTGCTGGGCCTGTTGCTGCTGCTGGGCCTGCAGTTGCGCCTGCTTCTGAGCTTGCAACTTGCGAAAATTTTGCTGTTGTTGAACGGCAGTGAGGAAGCGGTAGGCTTTGATATACTCTGGGTCATTTTCGGGGACATTCTGGGCTTTCATGCGCTGGAATTTCTGTGACGGGTGTTAGAAAATAGACCGAATGGCAATGTCATATGATGTTGGAAAAGTCTTTGAGGGAGCGATGCGTACCTGATACACGTCCTGCACTTGGGCTTGTGAGAGATTGGGTGGGAGCGCCGGGACATTGGATGGCATCCCAGGCGCGGGTTGAACTGAAGCCATGGTGCCTTTTCAGTCGGCAACCTCAGGCAACCGCAGGTCGGGGCTGTGCGTGAATCATCTATTGGAGCATCTAGTCTGTGGGTGACGGCCTCCAATGTGGCAGGGATGGATGCAGCCTCGTGAACGTGAACACGCTTAGCGCAGTCGGCGGACGAGGGACTTTGCAGTGAGTCGGTCTTGGGTGAGGTGAGGTTGAGTGGTCGAGGCAAGGGTGCCTAATTAAAGAGGGGACGAAGAGGTGACTGCCGTGTGCAGGCGCACTCTTCAAGCGGTGCTGCTGGTTATCGGTGACGGATTGCGATGGAATAAGACGGTTGCGACGCGTTGATTGATGATTTTCCCGGGCGAGGGGCCTTCACGTCTGCGAGAAGAGCGCAACAAGATGGCGGACCCGAACGAGAAGAGGCTGACAGCGCGGCCAGCCTGTCGCAATCTCCGCCAAGCCCTGCCCACGTCACGTGGGGTCAATATCACGTGAGTCTATGGTTGGCACGATGGGCGCGAGAACAAGCTCGAACGGAAATCCATGGAGGTTGCCGAAATGGGCGTCCAACGATGAGAAAAGTTTACGTGTCCAATACAAGACAACCTCATGTCGATACAGTCCCCAAAGCGCTCGCATGCATGTGCCACCAAGCGACTTTCCAAGACTCGTACCTCGGTCTGGCTCTATCTCTACTGAAAAGATAACCAAGCTCAGTCCAACGCCAACGCCAACTTGTGTGGTATCCATTTAAGAAACATTCCATAATGACGATAACATGCAGCCAGCCAATGTCCTCAGGTGAGAACCGACCTCTTTGCTGGGACGGGTGGTGGCGGTGGCTTCTTCGCTCGGGACGGAGGAGGAGGTGGAGGGCCACTCTTCTTGCTCGTCAAAGGAGTCGCTTCGCTACCATGAGACGTCGCAGGCGATGTAGCTTGATCCCCGTAACCACGGTCAGAGCTATTAGTGTAAGATCCAGAATCGTCTCCGAACACGTCCTGGTCATCCACGTTGCGCAAATTGGATCTTGCTGTGCGAATCATTAACGAATCACTCGGGATGCGTGAAATCCCCGGTCTAGTGGCGGGCGATAAATCCCTACTCGGCTGAGGAGAGTCGTTGAACGTGGCGGCTCTGGCATAGTTTGAGCGTGGCTGAGGCGCGGGTGAATAGTCGGATGATTGATACACATATTGATTGCTCCGAGAAGCCGTGATCTTGGGGCGTACTTCGACCGGCGCTTCTTCGAGTGGCTCGGCGCCCTGGGTATATGAACGAACTGTGTTCGACCTCGAGCGCGGGTTAGGCCGGCCGCCACGGGTCGGTACAGCCCTAAACTTCGTCAGAGGGGTCGTGCACAGGACGTCGGACGAAGCACTCACCTGGCAGGCCACTCGCTCCTCAATTGTAGCAAGGCCTCTCTGCATTTATCGTGGTATGCCAACTCGGCGTCGAGAAATGATGCAAGGTCCGCGACACTTTCAGGGTCAGCGTCGCGAATTTCTTGCATTCTGCGGTGGACATCGTCCTCTGATTCTTCGTATTTGGCTTTCTGGGTGCGCAACTCCTCCTCGACGCGAAAATCTTCCTTCTTAGCTTTCTGCATCTTCGCGAGGGACGTATCATACGCAAGTCGGCGCGTCTCGAGGCGCTTACGGGCGGCCTGGTACTCTTTCATCTGAACTATAGATCGCTCAAGGGACTCCAGCCAGCCAGTCGTGGCGGAGACGATATAACTCTCCTGGGCCCGGGCGAGTCTTTCTTGTGTCCGTCCAAACACTGTCCACTGTCAGCTGAATGTATCGCGGCGTCCTTGACGTATACTCACTGTTCAGGCATTGACCGTACTCAGAATCGGGCTCGAAATCTTCACCGTGGGAGATCATGGTGCCACCCATGTACGCGATTGGAAGCGTCTTCTCCTTGCCCTCCACTTCGGAGCGTTTGGAAATTGCTTTCATGTAGGCATTCATCGATCGCTGCATCTTCTCGAGACCTAAAGGAGACTTAGCGACGAAACCACGATGTCGATCCCTAGACAGCAGATACGCACCTTCCTGGCGCAGGCCCATCTCGACCTCGAGCGCCTTGAAATTGTCCGATACATTGGTCTTGATCTCTCCTCCCATGCGCTCTCCCGCCCATTGTTTGAAACGATCGAGTTTCTTGTTGACATTCATTGTGGAGGTTGTAAGTCGGTGGTGCTTGTTTGTAGTTGTCGAGGGTGAGAGGAAAGTAAACGAGTGATAGACGGTGCTGATGTTACGGTTGACAAGGCAAGGTGTTATGTATGCTCACTGCGTCCTTGGTGAGCGCCGGCGTAGTCGGATCGGACTGGGGTCGATTCTGACCCTCGGACTGGAATGCTGAGCTGGACTACGGGGCACAAAGAAGCGAGACAGAGAAAGTCCGACGTGCAGTATGAGCAGAGTTGGAATGTAGAGAAAGTGATAAACGATTGTCTTCGCTGACAGCGCCAAAACGAGGGACGAGATGCGACAAAGGTCAGGCCGAACAGCGAGTGCATCAACTGTCCCGTGGGATTGTGCAAGTTCGCATTGCGGTTGCAGTGACGCGCACCAATGCATCCTCTTTAAGCTTTTGGGAACCCTTGAAGCCGTCGTGTCCCTTGTCGAGTTCCACCGAACAACCACCACCAGTGGCCTCCGGTTGCTGCCCCTGACCTCAAACCCTTCTGCGGGGCTTGGTCTGGGCCTGCTCGACGCTTCACACTCTGGGCATCCCTCTGAAACAACACGCCACCAGACGCCACTCTGGAAACATAATGTCCGTAGCATTCTACAAGTTGCCATGGGTGTTCCTATTTTCTGCCCGGCCTGCTATGCTGCAAAGAACAGTAAGCACTCATGCATGCGGAAGTGATGTCAGCATGAGTCGGATGCACCAACATGGCAGGCAACGCTTGATATAATTTTCTAGTCTCGGAGTGGTACAAAGATAAATTTGACGCCAGGGGCCGCGAATCTAGGCTTGAGAATCAGGAAATAGGGGGGTCCAGTCTCCCAAATACTGATTCAACGGCCGCGCAGCCACTACACAAGGTGTTAGACATCTTCTGATCTCTGCAACTGATCTTCATTGTGATGCTGCTCACGTTTGCCATTGCTTCGCCTCAACGTTGGGCTTCGCAGAAGCTGGGCGCACGCGTCGGCGGTCTTCGTCACCATAAACCGGAACTGATTTCCTCTCTGTGGGGAAGAATCACTCGTAGAGCCCTAATACAAGCCACGCATTTTCGCGACCCTCCAATGCATACTCCATATCTACTCCTTGGTCTTCTGGGTACCACGTAGCAGACCAGTTCTCCGAGCAGCAATGAGACCGGCTTTTTGACCTTGAGCGGCGTATCGAGAAATAGTGGAAGCCTTGCCGATGTGCTGATGGTTACCACCACCGTGAGGATGGTCAACAGGATTCATGGCAACACCACGAGTCTTGGGCCACGAGTTGCGCTTCACGGCGAACTTGTGCTTGGCGCGAGACGCCTCTGTGATTTATGTTAGCCGGTCGTCGTTGCAGCACACCAATCTGGGTCCACGTACTGAGCA
Organism: Cladophialophora carrionii CBS 160.54; assembly: GCF_000365165.1. Taxonomy (NCBI): domain Eukaryota; kingdom Fungi; phylum Ascomycota; class Eurotiomycetes; order Chaetothyriales; family Herpotrichiellaceae; genus Cladophialophora; species Cladophialophora carrionii. Next base: position 260,356 of record NW_008481829.1, read on the forward strand.
TTGGCTTGTCGGTTCGTCCACCACCAGCAACGATACCAATCATGCCTCGAGCTGAGCTGAGCACAACCTTCTTCGCGCCGGAGGGAAGCTTGACTCGAGTCTTGCCCTCGTCGGGGTTGTGCCCAATGACGGTGACGTAGTTGCCAGATGTTCGTCCCAAAGCGCCTCGATCCCCGGTCTTTTCCTCGACGTTTGAGACAACAGTACCTTCAGGTACTTGTCCGAGCGGCAGGACATTGCCGACACTCAAAGCCGCATTCTTTCCAGCGTAGATGAATTGGCCCGTCTGCAAGTTTCATTAGCGCCCAAATCCCCGTTCAGGACATTCAAACATACGTATAGCCCTTCGGTAGCAATGAAGATCTCGGTCCTCGACTTGGGCGAATATGGGTCTCGAAATTTGACCTTCGCAAGAGGCGCACCTCGGCCAGGGTCATGGATGATCTCTTGGACTATGCCTCGAATGTAGCCATGCTTTTCTGCGAAGTCAAGGGTTCGGAATTTGGCAGCACCGACTCGGAGGCGAGTATGACTCGCTATAGAAACAGTCAGTAACGACGAGGACAATTGGTGATGCAGGCAGCATGGAGGAGAACAACTACAGGCCACCGATAAGAATGGGAGACTTACTGAAAATAGAGCCACGGCCCTTTCTCTGATTTCTGATGACCCTACCCATGGTGGCGTAGAGTTGTCGAGTCGAGAAGTTCGCGACGATGAGGTCGAAACAGATTCAGCAGGTTCAAAGTCGTGGTGGTCGCAGTCGCAAATGCTGTTTGTGCGCATCGAGCCGAACTCTTGGCGGCTGTAGGGCGGCGCACTAGCATCCCTCGCGCAGTAGCAGGTTTTGGTTGGTTGGCACGTGACTGGGCAGCTTCGGTCCAGTTTAGCTTTCTTAGCTCCTGTCGGAGACTCCGATTTTCCGATAGCTCCTCAGTCCTCAACCCAACCTCAACTTCTGTGTCTTTTTCCGCTTTGTCGTTGCACCTATAATAGTTCTACCACCAAGCAAGAACTTGACCTTGCGGATGCTCCCCGGCACTTTGCTGCTGCCATACCTCTTCATGATGCTTGCACGTTGGTGTCCTGCAACGGGTTTGGCGATGATCCAACCCTGCCGAACAATGGATCAGGAAAGTCCTGGTCTTATCACAAACCAACATTGCTCAAAATCGAAGTTACGCTTAGTACGTTTATGCTGCTACTGGTAGGCTCCTTCAGCTTAGGAGACGGCTGAGGCGTCTGCGGGCCTTCTCAGGTGTTGCAATCTGTCTACAATCAAGCTGCTGGCCTTGCCGGCTGTTGAACGACTGATCAGCATATTTCTGGCGGGAAAGAAAAACCAATTTGTCCTTTCAGGTTGGACTGCGAGACGTTCGACCTGCGGGAGTTTTATATGCGAACACGGGCTTGGGGCTGCAGCATCCCTCGGATTCGCCGATCCCGCCTCCTCACAACTCCCCCAGTCACCCCTCCTGTATGACAGGCACTAAAACTTTACGTTTGCGCTCACTCAACTCAGCACGACCAACCAGCGACAGGAGGACTCTGTTTACCCTACAAATTCGGACGCGTCACGCGAGTTCCAGCACCCGTGATTGTCTTGAGCTGCTGGAGTCACTACAAATTGACAAGCAGGTAGGCCTCTACGGTGAACTGGCGCTCGGCCTGAGCGTAAGTGCCCAAGCTGCGAAGCTTGGTGAGCTGGCACCTGCCAATGGACACCGGATAACCCCGCGTTTTCTCGGAGAATACTAGTGCCATCCCAGGATTCGAAGCCTGGGCAAGCTGCGCCGCAGCAACAGGCACGGGGTCGGGCACGGCTGCTAAACGTTGATGGCATGGAAGGCAGGCTGCTGCCTCGATATTTAGGATCTTCGACCGGAGAAGGTTTTGTTGCGGATGGAAGGACCCGTGATGACCGGGTTTGCAGGTCAAATTGAAAAGGGGGCTCCAGCATTCGTCACGCTTGGCACGATAGCCTCCCAACAACTGATCGAAGCCTTCATTCTTCAACAACCCAGAACCAAGTGAACTGTTCTGGTCGATGCTTGTGAAGGAATATCAGCTGTCCTGCTCTGGACCCCTTGATTCCATATTGATGTCGTTGTCCGGGAGGATGCAGATGATTGTCATTGCTGGGGTACATATCAATGCAAGCCATTGGCCGTGTAGCGCGTAACTTGCCTCGAACGCGCCAAGTTTAATTCACTTCAGACCGCTTCCTGGTTATTTTGTCATCGCTGTTACTTTCTCCTTCTGTCCACTTGCCCAACACACAACGTCGCGCCTGCCTATCCTTCGCGCATCCCACCCACCACCCACACAACATGGCCGACTCTGACTCTTCGTCCTTGTCATCTGCGCCGACCTCGGATGACGAGGAGATGATTCAGAAAATGACGTCGAAACCCACGGGACTGGATCGATATTTTAAGCCGGCACCCAAGCCTGAAGCCACGCCTGAACCTCCCAAACGCGCCCCGTCCCCCCCTCACGAATATACCTTGGCCGACAATGAAGCAATCGCGTTCATTGTCATGTTCAGAAGCCGTTTCAGCGATGCGTTTCCCAAGTCTCTACCTAACTATGGCCCGCAAGATATTGAGAGAGGGGTCTCGGGAGAACTTCCCGATGAGCAAGTCGAGAAATTTCTGTGTGCGCTGCTGGGGCTGGTGTTGAACAGGAAGAAGGACGTGGAGTGAGCATCCTCGACAATCTATACAGTACTCCGGGCTTGCTAACCTGGACTAGACGCGGGCACTATGGCCGAGCACTCGAAGATGCGATCTCTACACATCACAACCAGTGGCCCACGGCGTGGAAGGGTCGCAATCCTCTCCACGGTGGAAAGAATTTTAACAACATGAGTGCGGAAGAACGTGTACTCGTCGCGCTTCCCTCTATCTTACGCGAAGCTAATACAATTATAGTTGAGCCTCCTCAAAGCACTGACTTTATGGTCACTCAATTCCTCCGACGCGGTGCAAGCGCTCATCAAGGAGTCGTACAAGCAGACGCGGCGAGACGACGATCGCAACCAGCCGCGCAGCGTTCAGCCCTGGTTCTCAGACCAGTACCGTCGTAAATATTGGCTGATAGAAGGACAAGACGATTCACATTTCCGCATATATAGAGAAAATGATGGGAAAACGGCAAAGACAAACACCTGGTTCAGCGTGGCGGAGTCCATCCCCGATGTGATTGCTCTGGCAGACAAGTTTGCAGAGGAGCATACGACAAACTCAAAGGTCATCAGCGACAAGCTGAGGGCTGCTATTCCAAGATTTGAAGCGGGTGAAGAAGTAGGCATCCCAGGCTTGCAGAGGTTATGTGTTGTATATACTGACTGTTCTCCAGAAACGCAGACGTCGTGACTACCGCCTAGCCCGCAAAGCCGCCTTCGCTCGACCTGATCCAGGATTTTCACTGTATGAGGGGAGGACCCGAGGCAAGAGAATGCGATATACATATTCGGACGAAGAATACGGGTCAGACGGGACAAGCAGGCGATCTGCACGCAATTCGGGTATTTCTACCCCCTTGGAGAGCGGCCCTACTGTCACCGCGAGTGGCAGGCAGGTAAGGTCAAGACTTGGCGGGATGTATGGCGAGAGCATCCTGGTTGACCAGCGGAAAGAGTTGGAGCGAACAGCAGGTGAAGGACACTTTACCGAGACAAGTGAAGACATGCCAACAACGATGCCGAATGGTCGTGGGGTAAGAACGTCAAGATCAGGACGACAGGTCAAGCCTCCACGAGCCAGATACGGTGATACTCATGACTCCGACGAGAGTGAGGAAGCTCAGTCGTCAGGCAAAGAGTGGAGTGGCAACGAAGATGAACCGGACGAGTCCGAGCCAGACTTTGATGGTGAAGACGAAGACCAAGAGATGGATGAAGAGCTTTCGGGAGTGGATGAAGCAGAAGAGGATGAAAATACTCAGGAGAGTCTGGTCGTGCAACTGAGATATGGCAGAGGCGGACAGAAACCGGCTCCTATCACCGCGCCAACGGCTCAACCACATTCTCCTCATCAGCAAACGCCTACCAGCAATGGAATCCCCGTGGTTGTCAACGGTACAGAAGCATCAAACCCACACGAAACACCAGCCGAGTCGACTATGGGTGACACCATTGAAGTGGCGCCACCAATCAAGCTGATGAATGGTGCCAACAGCAACAAGGCGCCGCTTTATCCAGTACCACAATCATCTTGTCCGGTTGTCGAAATTCCAGTGCAGCCAATGAACGTCTCGTGACGAATCAGAGATTATGTGTTTGATAGTGAAGGCAACCCATCGATGAACAGAATCTGCAAAATGTTAGTGAGCCATTGATATATACCAACCACTCACCGAAGCTCGAATGAGACAAGCAGAGCATACCGGTGATCGAGACTTGGTACCCAAGCAATGAACGCCGTAACATAGACGGGGAAGGGAGGAACACGAAGCCAGCCAACCACCAGAGAGTGATGTGGCCATGACATGAATTACTGTAGGATTTCCCGCTGAGTAGCCCGTACGAGTTACAGCACCGCAGAGAGCATGACAGCCTTTGGGGCGCCTATGTACCGTCAATACCACACCATCATGACACTGATGCTGGATTCAAGCCAGGGTAATACGGAGTTCTTGTTGGCGAAGATGGGAAATGGTAACTTCCAGAAAGCTGGCATGGGCCTTCACGCAGTAAAGGACTCTAGTCCAGCATTTGTTTCTGCACTTCCTAGGGGGTGGCTACCTAGGAACATAACCTACACTCCTACTATTGGCAAGGTACTTTGGTTCGTGTGCACATGGTCCCCTTTCCCGTACTGGTGACATAATGGTGACATAAAAATAAGTACATGGTCAGACTGTAGGCCCGGCTTGAAGTTCGGTAGTCAAAAACATGAAAAAACCAAGGAAAATTGGTGCTCATTGCCCGCCCTTGGATGTCAAAGAGGCTGCCTTAGGATCTTCCGATACCGGTCCGCGCTGTCCAGCATCATGTTTGGGAACAACACTTCGACTTGAGAGTCTCGAGGGGGAGAGCTCCTCATGCCATAGGTAACAAGAACTTCTCCCTCAGCAATTCATCCGCACCTGGTCTTTTCTCATGGTCCGCCTCGAATGTCTTGTTCATGAACCGCTTAGCATCCTCGCTGGCGACGTCGGGAATAGTGGGTTTCTCGTTGTTGCTGCCAACGGCGAACAACGTCTGTAAAGTTGTCATCGATGGGAAAGGGCGAGATCCGGTGAACATTTCAACCACCAGACAGCCAACGGACCAAATGTCGGATTTCAACGATTGTCCGGATTGGCGTACGACTTCGGGAGCCATCCAGAAGACGCTGCCCTGCAACGACGTTCGTGTACCAGGGGCGGCATTCATGCCATTGAAGTTGGTCTTCTTGGAGACGCCGAAATCCGAGATCTTGACTGCACCCCGGTTGTCGACGAGGATGTTGGCACCCTTGATATCACGATGTATGATGTTGCGGGCGTGGAGGTAGGAGAGTCCTTCGAGGATTTGGCGGGTGAAGTTCCGGACCAGGGCTTCTTGAAAGGTATTGTACTGCTTCAGCATCCCGGCGATGGAGCCACCAGGGACATACTCGAGGAAGATGTTGAGGTGCTCTTCATCGGATGAGGTGCCCAGGTACTGCACGATGTGAGGATGTCGTAGGCCCTGCAAGAGAGTAATTTCTTGCTTCAGAGCCGCGATCATGGCGGTCTTCTTCTTGTCGCTTTCGGTGCCCTTGGCCACATTGGGCAACTCCACCTGTTTGACGGCCATCAGTTCGCCTGTAATGGCATGCAGTGCTAGGTAAACACTGCCGAATGACCCTTCACCGATCAAGTCACCCTTCATCCAATTGCTCTTGTCGAAGCTGTTGCCTTGCAGGAACGAATTAAGAGCTTGATCTTCCTCCTCGCCATCTTCCGCAACAATAACCGAGAGACGTTCATTGAAGTTGTCGTTGCTCAATGTGCCCGCAGGACTCTCATCGAAGTAGCTGGTTCGTGACGCGTCGTTGTTGGCAGCTGTGTCGGAACCACTGTCAAACGACACGTAAGATTTCCTATTCGGCTCGACAGGAGACTCTTCTTGCAATGGCTGCAGGGCTGATGATGCTATTGAATCCCTGTATGACTGGCTGGGAAGATTGAACCGGTTCGACACCACAGATAGGGGTCTGGCCGTGGGTACTCGGGGATTCAGACCACTCTGGGCCAGCCAGGAATCGGCAATGCTAGGGATGCTGGGTACTGGTGGGGCATCTTTCAGACTCGACGCCATGCTCACATTGCTCATGACACTGAGGCGGCTTTGTGCGCGGCTCATTCGTTGTGACCGTCGCATCGACAGCCTCATTGTCTTCTCGATATCCTCGCGCTGGTGAGCGGGGAAGTAGGACGTCAGCTCTTGTACAATCATTTCACTGGGCGGTCGAGCACCGTAGAAAGTCCGCATTCGGGGCTCTTGGTTGTTCGGGACTCGGAGATGTTGTTGTGCTTCCTGACGGTCGTATTCATCTGCTGTGGCGATGATGTTTCGATTCCTGTCTGTCGTTGTGACTGGCGAGATAGGGACTTGAATGTTGTGCCAGGACTCGCCCGTGAGTTTCTGAAGCTTGATCTGATTGCGCATGTTGTTGGTGCTGATTGCAGTGCTGTGCAAAACTTGGGACTCGTCAGCAGCTATCTTTGAAGCCTTCTGTAATTCATCCATGTCGGGAGGCCCGTCGTTGATCTTCCTTAGAATCAGTCTGTTCCTCTCTGAGCGTGTTGACTCATTGCAGATCCTCATCAGCTCACTGTCGCTTACCCGGCGACAGTTTGCAAGATCGGGTTCCAAGCCATTGAGGACATAAAAGCAATAATTGCGAAAGTGGGTTTCAGGAAGATGTAGCTTCTTGAGGACCGTCGATGTCACATCGTCGGCCGTCCGGCAGAACTTGATGTTCACAACCTTGGTTTGTCCGCCATTATGGATGATCTTGATGACCGGAGAGCCCGTTGGCAGCCCTCCCGGTGTCAGCCCGTCGATGCTGGAGTTCTGCCGCAGGTGAGCCGCACGCGTCGTGTGAGTGGCAAGTTGTGGTGTCTCAGGGCGTCTGCCCGACGTAGAGCTGGCTGAACCTGGCTGGCTGAAATATCCTCCGCCCGAAGTGTTCCTTGCGCCGTCCATTGGGCTCTGTGCATAGCGCAGGGACCTTACTCCTGCACTGTGGACATCAGCCAAGGGCGAGTTGGGTCTCGATCCCACCTTGAAACCGGTACCAGCTGAATTGAAATTTTGTAGAGCCGACGAGTCGAATTGGCGGGAGTATCGTTTGCCGCTACCGTTGTGTGACTTGGAGCCGTGAGTCCGTGGTGAGTCTGACGATGAAGGAGTGCCAGCAAAGCCATCGAGAACAGCCAGCGAGTCTCGGTTCCTCCTTGACCGTAGCAATGACGATTTATTCCGCAGCTGTTTAATGGCAACATTGATTCGAACACGGTCACCAATCTTCTTGATACCCATTTCCGATAAAATCTTCTGGTCACATTCCAGGAGACTCTCGCCTGTGAAGTTGTTGGCCTTGAATAGGGCTTCATATTGACCGCAGCGGATCGAGTGTAACCATTCTCCTACTTTCTTCTCGTCCCACGCCCTGATCGAGTCCAGCCCATCGTAGACATCGGAGAATTCGGAATCGGTGGGAGAGGTGAAGAGGCCGTCTTGTAGCGCCATCGAGGTCAACTGCGTCCTGACCGAGGACTCGGAGAAGTTGCGGACGGGGATCTGCTGAGTAGCTCCAATATTGGCAGCGTATGGAGACTTCGAAGCCAACATTGTCGCGTGAGCTTCTACGCAGACAGCGAAGGCGTTTCCTTCTCTTTGCAACAGTCTTTCATTCCTCAAATTATGGGGGGGTGTGGTGAACTAGACAAAGAACACTCCCACGGCAGTGGGTCGTCCTAGACAGGAGTGCTGGACTAGGGATCAAGTGTTGGTGGAATTGATTAGACAATACTGGAACTCCGTCAAACAAAGAACCAATGCCTCTGAGAGCTGGTGTGTCATATGTCGTGGCCCGTAGAGTGCGTTGATTACCGACTGCTGGAGTGAGGAGGAAGCCGAGAAGAAGTCACTCTGAGCGCTCACAGCCTAGTGAGCTGGCGGATGCAAGATGGATGACGAGTCGAGCGGTTCTCTAGCTAGTCTATTGGCATCGTGGCTGCAGGACCTGAAACGCGAGATCAACGACGAGGAGGCAACCGATCGCTGAGGCAGAGGACAAGAACCGCGCTTGTGGGAGCAACATGAAGCAGCCATCGAGAGACCAGAACGTGAGCGAGCCTCCAGAGTCTGTTGATGCATGGCGAAGGGGCACGCCTAGCATCCAATCACGGCGCGCCAACGGCCGCCAGACGATACCCAAAGCCAGATTTAGGCACAACCGCTGCACGTTGTTTGCCCTATTAGGCCTGGCGTCCTCGCCCGGAGATCCAACCAGCGTGTCTGGCGGCCCCGTCAGGCGTTTGTTTTCCCATGGGCGTGCCAGCCTGACCGAGCACACTTCACTCATACCAGCAGCTGTATACGGTATCTCATTTGGATCGACGCGGAGAGCAGTATCCGGGACCGTGGCTGCAGCATGGGCTAGCGGCGTGGATATCTTCCTGATTGACCCGGAGTGAGTTGCTCATTCAAATCCAGTCATCTCGCCCTCACCCTGGACTTACACCGCCATGGTCAAGCGATCACGCGAGTCATCGATCCTCTCGACTGAAAGCGACGAGCAAAGTCCAGTCACGCCAAGCTCTAAATCTCCCCGTCTCGCGAAGGTCTCAGTAGCTATGGTCGACGCTCCAACGGTGAAGACTGTTATGCAGTGTTCCCTACCACCTCACCGGGATACCCTGGATTTTGCTTCTATTGAGGACTTCGAGATCCACTATGCCAAAGACCATTCGAATCGGTGTACCTCATGCAGCAAAAACTTCCCTACGGCGCATTTCCTAGCCTTGCACATTGACGAAAACCACAATCCGTTCCGAGAGGCATTGCAGGCCAAAGGTGAGAAGACATACGCCTGCTTCGTCGAGGGCTGTGACAAGAAATGTTCCACCCCACAGAAACGACGCCTGCATCTGATTGACAAACACTTGTTTCCCAAGATATACAACTTCCGCATTGTCGATACCGGCATTGATAACTCGACCTCGATGCTGCGCGAGAATCGCCGCAGGAGAGTCTCGACGACCGCTGATCAGACGGCCTCCAGTGGTACGCGGAGACGGCAGTCTCAAGCTGGGAAGCAGCAGAACTCTGCCGTGATCCCGCCTGACCAAAACGGAGTTCTGCTCAAGGACGAAAGCCCGAAGCTCCAATCCAAGCAGAATGTCTCGGATGCAGCCATCAAAGATCTGGAAACATCCATGTCCGCCTTGCGATTCGTGCCACCACAGATCAGGCAGCAAAACACGCGGAACCGAAAGTGATTTAACCCTCTTGAACCCCGTTGAAGTTCAAACCCAGGAGGGTTCGATGACAGCAGCAGCTACCCTACTCATGCAGTGGGAGAGGCAAGTCAGCGCAACATGATTCAACCTCGAAACACGATGATTGCTGTCGGGCGACCTTGGAACCTGTTACCTCGACTCAACCGAGGCCCCTCGAAAGGCTGGCTTCTCTCAGCGGTCCGGGCGGCCGCCAGTTGATCGTTGGAAAAGACGCGTACTCGCAACTAGGCTTCCAGGATCGGAACTTGACCGTTTCGATTTGACCCAACACCAGCTGGCAATTACCTACCCCTCATTGTTCAGTCAAATCGGCCCCAGGCTGATTCCCTTGGTAAACATGCTTCGAGGTAGTGCGGGGGATGTCTCCTCATATCAGCGGCGGATTGTTGCATTGAAAAGCCGAAGAATATCCCCGGCCTGAGTCGAAGCCTCACAGAAGTGGAGCAGCCACTCTCGTACTGCCTACCTCGCTACGATGGCTACGGTCTCTGTACATGCTCTTAGCACCGGTCACATCACGATTCCAGAGAGATTTTTCGTTGTCCCGGCCGATCCAGTTGCGAAACGCACTGTGCCTTCACTGTCTTTCCTGGTACAGCACAAAGATGTGGAAACGGGAAAGCTGACCCGCGTCGTCTTCGACCTGGGGATGAGACGCGATCTCTCCCTCTACCCGGCGGAATTGAGTACCCATCTGGCCAACCGCGGACCTGTATCTACGCAGCCTGATGCGGTTGCTTCATTGGCAGCAGGAGGGTTGACGGTGGACGATATCGACTATATTATATTCAGCCATGTCCATTATGACCATGTGGGACTTCCCAAGGATTTCACCAACGACAAAACGAGGTTCATTGTTGGCAATGGGGCGCTCGATCTTCTGAGCGGCAAAGCAAAATATGATTTAGGGAAGCATATGATCTTCGAGCCAGACCTTCTTCCTCTGGAGCGGACACATGAATTGCCTCCTCCTGGTAGCGCGGACTCCCTGTTTACATGGCAACCACTCTCGACATTTCCTGACGCGATAGACTTCTTCAAAGATGGCAGCGTGTACATTGTGAATGCGCCCGGCCACCTCCCAGGCCACATCAATCTACTATGCAAGATCTCATCTCAGCCGACCAAGTTTGTCTGCCTGGCAGGAGATGCTTGCCACGATGGTCGTCTCTTGACTGGCGAATGTGATATAGCAACGTGGACGGACGAGACGGGGCGGTATTGTTGTATGCACGTGGACATTCCCAAGTCGAAAGAGACCCTGGCACGGTTGTACGCTGCTTCCAAAGATGGGATCAAGATCGAAGGAGAAGACCAGCCAGCGAGTATGGAAGTGATTTTTGCTCACAACTACGAATGGGAGGAAAAGGCGAAGAAGCAAGGCAAGTTTTGGCCCGGAAAGCTGTGATTGCGAGCGTCAGGTCTTCACATGACCTTGAATGGGTTAAGTCAATATACTCTCAAGATCATCTAGCCTTCGGAACTCTAGAGCTACAAACTCGGCGGAGTTGTCATTTCCTCCAAGAAAGATGAAAGGGTCATCCCCTTCGCAGCTCTCAGGGCCAGGCTCAGATCAGCCGCTTGAATTTCAGGTGCGGTTGGACGAATCCTTGACAGGGGTCATAATGTTCGCGAGATCGTAGAATTAGAAGTAAGATCAGAAAGGATAACACAGTGCCATCCGCCTTTGACAAGAAAGCTTACAATCACTTGAGACTGGCGAACAGAGCAAGCACAGGATCTCGAGCCCAAAGCGAGAAGTGACTTGACTGAATACAGCGCCGGGTTTGACGACCTGTGCCATCTGAAATAGATGAATGGGAAAGCTTCTAGGCGGATAGAATTTGGACTTTTCCAACAGTCCTACATTGACTTGACAGAAGCTGCACCTGTGCCGCTTGATAGGTCGGATCTCAACATCAAGTCTACTTGTTGATCGAGAGCGTCTAGTCCTCCCTGGTGAGGTGCCTGTTCTTGTCTGACACGATACTCTTGGAATCGAGGGCGGCACGGAATGAAGATCAGCTTCTTGCTGACTATCGGAACTTGAGAGGTCCAGTTAGCCACAGAGCACACAACGCAGACCGACACGGCTCGACGCCATGTATGACAAGACGTAGACAGGAACCGTAACTGCAGACCATTTTGCTACTGTCCAACCTTTTGCATCAGAAACAAGGCGAGGAAAGCTTGAATGCTTCTGGTCGACGGGCGGTACCGTGGCATGCGTGGGAGTGCCGGGCCGGAATATCAATGTTCCGATGAACCTCGGCTACCGCCTTCTCCAAGGTTCAGGTACAGCCGCGTCGTCCCCTCAGCTCTTCAACCTCGACTCTCCTGTGTCCATCCATGCTCGTTAATGATTAGTCTACGGGTCCTTGCAACCCTTGGTAGCCAGAGGTAGGCTAGCTGGTATTCGAGTCCCAGTGCCGATGCCGAGGGCCAGTTGACACTTTTTATATATCCCGACATAGACTTACTTACGCCAGTGTAAACAGCAGCTCGAGCACCCGGCCAGCAGACCTCGCCCCTACCTACCTATCTACATACAGTATTGTCCAAGCTCGTGCAGCAAACCCTTCTGTGCAGCGTTCACCCACCTGGACGACCCCCTGCTGTTACCGCCGTTCCACCTCGTGTGCGCACCCACCCCTCCTCCCGATCCACCATGGCGAACGTCGCCTCTCCCGAAGAGGCGGTCCTCTACCGCGAGCAGGGCCGCATCGCCATCATCACGCTTAATCAGCCCAAGAAGCTCAACGCCATGACCCAGCAGTACTACTACCGCATATCGTGCCTGCTGCGCGACATCGCCGAGAACCCGGCCATCAGCGTGACGGTCATCACGGGCAGCGGACGGTTCTTCTCCGCGGGCGCCAACGTCACGAGCACCCGACCGGGCGTCGGGCCCGACATGGACAAGAACGCCGCCCGCAACGACATCCTCAAGGGCTTCGTGGCGAACAATCTGGACATCACACGCTCCTTCTATGCGCACCCCAAGGTGCTGATCGGGGCGCTCAACGGGCCCACGGTCGGCCTGTCCGCCGCGCTGCTCGGCTTCTGCGACTTCATCTACGCGACGCCGCACACATTCCTGCTCACGCCGTTCTCGTCGCTGGGCCTCGTCGCCGAGGGGGGCGCCAGCTACGGCCTCGTCCAGCGCATGGGCATCTCCAAGGCCAACGAGGCGCTCATCATGTCGCGCAAGATTCCGTGCGATGAGCTCGTGGCCTGCGGGTTCGTCAACAAGGTCTTCAGCGGCAAGGACCAGAACGACTCGGATGGGTTCCTGAAACAGGTCCTCGCCGAGGTGGACGACAAGCTGGGCGACCATTTGAACCAGGAGTCCATCGTCAAGATCAAGCAGTTGATCCGGGCGCCCTATTTGGAGAGTCTCGAGGCGCAGGGCGTCAGGGAGGTCATGGAGGGCATGAAGCGCTTCGTGGCCGGCGCGCCGCAGGAGGAGTTCAAGAAGATCGCTAGTGGGCAGAAGAGGCATAAGTTGTAGAGGAGGACGCGCAAGTGGGAGGTACTAAGTCTAGGCTCGGGCTTGGCTTGGAACTGAGTGCATGTACGTGATATAAGAGAATGGAAGATGTGATGGTGCAGTGATGCGTCCCCGTGACCGGGCATGGATGCTCCAGAATTCTCGCGTTCCGGAGATCTCAAGTAACGTTCTTTCCCCCACGACCTCTACTTGTCTTGCTGTTTGACTACGTCAGTGGTCACGACTCTGGGTACAAGACTGGCAGACAAGCATGTGAACAGCCCTCGAGTATAGACGCGGGGCCTACTCGATCGATTTACTGGCCAAACTTCACAAGTGCGCGCAATTGAAGCCATCCTACCCAGCATTTCGTGATAGGAAGTAAAGTGAATGAACCAGTAGTTCGGGGCTCCCAGCTCACTCGCCTTCGGACATTGACCACCGGTAAACAGCCTTGTGATCAGTATAGTCAGTCTCACGGCCGGGAGGATGGACACAACCGACCAGAGTGTGGAAACAAGTCACCTTCCAACATTCGACTGGCAGCCCTTCTCCCGCCTGTTCTCCTTCATGTATATACCACCGACGCATTCGTTCATGGTCCTCTGAAACGTCAGTGTACAACTGAACACGAACTGCCGCCCCAATAAGCCACCGTGGACTGAGCTTCACAGCAGCGTAGCAAGCCATTTTGCTGGACCATGAAGTGCTCCAGTTGGGTCATACTTCTGCTCGAAACGAGTATGAGGCTTGGCTATTATGGTCTTGGAGGTGTGGCTTAGACGCATCCTTCCTGTCACCCCTGAGCCTTCCCACTTCTAATAGCTTTGGGCTGGGTTTAGGCTCCACCACCTTGCGCAACATGCCAGAAGATTGAAGCAGCGAGCAGGTAGCAGGTGAAAGCAGCAGCGGATTCTGGAATGTTGGATCAGCAAGTCGCTGTTTGGCTGCCTAACTGGGCGCTCAGATCGTTGAAAGGGTAAACAGTGACGGAGCAACACAGGTTGCTATATGCTGGCTCGTAAGCACCGAGCTTCTCTAGGAATGGCGCTGTGTTCAGTTTGTCGGTGAGACAGCCGGCGGGTTCAAGGAAAGCAGCAGGACGTCCTTGGCGAAGTGGCAGGGGGTACACGGTAGAGGTCTGCTGTGTCGCTAATTTTGTCCTTCAAGGCCTTCCGTCAGGGACAGACCGGGAAATCGCTGGTTGGCAGTGTACTCCGTACAACACTTCTGCTTCAGGGGATATCGACAACCTCGAGGCCCTGGGTCTACTGGGGCGAGAAACATCGGAACGTGTCCTCCGAAGGCAGCTTACTCGCAGAATAGAGACATGGGAGAGGCGCCCTGGCTGTGGCCTGGCCGAGTGATTGGCAGGACCCTGCGAGAATGAAAAGCAGCGACTCAAAAACAGCAACTACTTCCATTGTGCTGGTTCATCAGAGTTCCTCTTTCAGCCATGAACGGGCACAGAATGGGAAATCCTCTCGTTCAGGAGCTTTCAAGCAGCCTGGGGCTAATTCAGGCATCGGGTGCAGGGGTCAAATGCAGAGAAGAGGGATCATGCTAAAGATGGCATGAATAGGTGAGTTGGTGTGAGGTTGATCCTGCTGTTATTCAAGGACAAGACAAGTTTGGAAATCTAGGTGAAAACAGCGTGAGACGGGGCGCCAAGCGGCCATGTCTCTCTCCGTAAATGGGAAAGCGTATCTTGGCACTTGTAGTGGGCCGCTTTATGCTTCGGCTTATGTCAAGGCCATATAAGTGCGAGAGCAAGACAATCATGTTAGGGCAGCGGATTTGCCTACCACAAAGGGGCACTCGAACCCTTGCTCATCGACTTCGTTTTCTCTCGCGCACCGTTAAGCACACTGCGAGCTCGTATGGAAGCGGCGGACACAATATTCTACACCAACGTCTTGTCCACAAATTGTCTTGTATCCTGATTGACTCGGAGGGTTGCGGTCCAATCCCCTTCCCGAGCTTCCTGCCTCTTCTCGGCTCTAGTTCATCTTCCAAGCAGCAACTGCTCGCGAACCTTCCCATGATGTTCTTCTCCCTTTACCTCAGGCAATGCTCGTCCCAAATTCAACTGACCAATGCAGGAACAAACTATACTTTCGTTTGTAAGCACCTTTGGCGTCGTTCTCATGCAAGCCGTGTCATCCTGCATGTCTTTAGCAATATTGAAGATGCGCTCAACTATAGACATCCACTTACTTGATTGCTCATCGAAAGCACGACAAGCAGCCAGTTTGTCAGATAACGGCTCAGGCCGTTCGTTCACCATGGCCTTGATGGCAAGGTCATTGGGTCCGTATCGCAATGGCTTCAGCTGTGGGTGCTAATGAACGGGGGAGATGAAGTGTGTATAAGAGGTGTCATGCCCTCGACTCTGAGGTCTCCTCATTCAAACTCCTAACGACCATCCGAAGAAGCAATATTAGATCTCCGAACTCAACATACCTGCGATTGTGAAATACTCTTAGGAGCCTCCAGCCACAACATGTACGCCAAGCTCCCCAATGGAATCCGAGTCTTCTATCGCGAAGGCGGCTCTCCAAGCAACCCTACTATCCTCCTGCTTCATGGGTTTCCTTCCTCCTCCCACCAGTATCAAAAGCTCATTCCCATCCTGTCGGCAAAATATCATGTTGTTGCTCCTGACCTGCCTGGATTTGGCTTCACCGAGATTCCTTCGTCCTTGGATTTCAAGTACACTTTCGCCAACTTCGCGACCACCATTGGTTCGTTCCTCGACGTTCTGAAGATCGAGAAGTTCGCGGTCTATGTCTTTGATTATGGTGCCCCAACAGGCTTTCGACTCGCCCTGGAGCGACCACAAGCCATCACGGCAATCATCTCACAAAATGGCAACGCCTACGACGAGGGCTTGGCTGCTTTCTGGGATCCTATGAAGCAGCTATGGGCATCCGCGGCCGGGTCTGACGAGGACAAACAACTCCGGGAAACGATAAAAGGGGCGATCCTTACCTTTGAAGCCACCAAGTGGCAATATCTCAATGGCGAGCCCGAGGCAGAGATGATTGATGATCCAGCAGCGTACTACCTCGACTACGCTCTTCTTTCCCGTCCAGGCAACAAAGAGATCCAACTCGATATATTCAGAGATTATGGTACAAACGTCGCCTTGTACCCCAAGTTTCAGCAATACCTGCGTGATAGTCGTGTTCCCGTGTTGGCCGTGTGGGGAAAGAACGACGAGATTTTCCCGGCGCCAGGGGCGGAAGCATTCAAGGGGGACGTGAAAGACCTCAAGCTTGTGTTGTTGGATGGTGGACATTTCTTGGTGCAAAGCCATACCGCTGAAATTGGGCAGTTGATACTGGAGTTCTTCGCCGAGAGGGGCATCTGATCGACCATCCTTGCTGTCGGAATGTGACCAGCAGCGGAAGTAGCCTGTAGAGTTGACGCTTGCTTCCCAAGCTCGGCTCCTGTGAGTGGTAATGTGTGGTGCAACTTAAGATGAGCGAGCCTTTCTTTCTCTGCTGCTTCCGCTATGTTCCTTGTACCCACCAACGTGTACATGAAGCTGATTCTATGATACAGCTCTTCCTACATGAAGGATGTAGAAGCAAGGCTTTCTCGGGGCCTGCAGCGGTAGCCGGGCTTTCCTGTACAGCATTAGCGACATCTCATCCCTGAATTACCGACATCCATCCACTCAGAAAGACAAAAAGAAAGCGCTTCAACGGTACCTCGTGGTTATTCCCTGGTCGAGAGTGGTCTAAAGTTAGTAAGTTTGAGATGAAGAGGAGGAATATCAGCTTACCGGTGCAACGGGATCAACATGGGCACCCGTGCTGGTGGTGGTTTGGTGGTGGTGGTGGTCCCCGTCCTTACGAAACGGGGCTTCCCAGAAGGGATGTTCCAGGCATCTTCATACCCAGGCTGATGGTGGACGTTACTCCACGAAACGACAGCAGAAGCGGGCGCACAGGGATTCGAACCCCTGGCTTTGACACTGCCGGTTGCCTTGATAACAATATGACCTTTGTTAGAGCAAGACTATGGGCTATGACCACTGACGCCAGAGCTTAACCACAACCATTTGCGCTTGATTTATTGGCAACTTTCTCACATTTCCATACATAAACTTGTATTTTTTGGCCTTGCTTTTGTTTGTGACTTTAGTGCCGAGGAAAGTACGCTTTATATGGTCTTAATAATTCAAGTAGAGTGCTCTTCTCAGATTCATCTATACCTACCTTGAAAGGAAGAAGCTCCTCAGCACCGCCATTGGCACATCTTCAGCTAGGACTTTGAAGAAATAGTTAAGCTACTTCTCAGTCGATCAACAGATTGAGATTCGCAGTCAGAGCAGACGGTTCAGGGGAGGAAACGAGCTCATCACTACGCAGGAATAGAACTTGGATGTTGATTGATTTCAATTAAAAGCTCCAGTATGTACTTCTATCAAATTTTCCCTTGAAACCATGACCTTTTTTTTGAATTTTTTCAACAAAGCAGACAGATCAACATTCATTTGGTCAATCCGACCACATGTGGGTGGGCTAGTGGTGGTCGGTGGAGTCGGGCATAAGGTGGTCGTGGTCGTGGTCGATGGTGCTGGTGGAGGTGTTGGCGGTGTCGGTGGTGGTGTCGGTGTCGGTGGTGGCGGTGGTGTCGGTGGTGGCGGTGGTATCGGTGGTGGCGGTGGTATCGGTGGTGGTGGTGTCGGTGGCGGTGGTGTCGGTGGTGGTGGTGTCGGTGGCGGTGGTGTCGGTGGTGTCGGTGGCGGCGGTGGTGGTGTCGGTGGTGTCGGTGGTGTCGGTGGCGGCGGTGGTGGTGTAGTTGGTGCTGATGGTGGGGGTGGAGAGTCTGGGGGTGGTGGTGTAGTGGTTTCGCTGTAATATTTGTTAGTGTTGAGGAACTGAAATACAGTTGAAGGATATCTCACGTTTCCATGGCTGGAGCGGCCAAGCCCGCGAGAGCCGCCACCACGACGGCGCCCAGGACCACGAGACCAAGCGACAGGGCCCTTTTGGATGGTTAGAGCATTGAAGTTGGTCAAAAGTGTAACAATACTTGCCGCAAGAGACCGCGCGAAAGCCTGCATAAACTGCAGGTTTGGGCAGTTGCGAGCGAGATGGCCCTCGCGGCGGCATTCATAACAGACACCTATTCTACATAAGTACTGAGCGGATAGATTGTAAGGGCGAGTACTCACGCGGTCCTGCTCGTGGCATTGTGAGTGGTGGAGGTGGAGGTGGAGGTGGTGGTGATCAGATACTGATCTAGATGTTAGCTCATTGACTACTCATTTGCGCACTCATTGATTTCACTTACGATGAGCTGTTGGTGGTGCTGCTGGCGTGGTGATGGAAGCTGCAGCTATTGTTAGCATAAAGTTAGCATAGTACATGAGACTTGACTTGCATTTCTGGATGTGGTGGTGGTGGTGGAATGGTGTGTGGCGGTGGTGTGGTGAGTGATGGTCATGAAGAAGAAAAGCGAAGGGGAAGAAAAGGCGGCACCAAATATGTAGTCGCAAGGCCAATTCTGCTTGGAACACTAGCTACCTACTCATGCAGCCGCAACATATGTCCGCGCCAGGTTCTGACGTCAAATGACACTTCCTGCACGAGACATTCTACCTGCTTGCCTTTGCGAACTTTTGTCAAATACTGACGTACAGGGATGTTTCGAAGCATTCAGTGCGGAGTTTGGACACAGCGTCACGACGCTGACGAGTATATTCCTCAATCATATTCAAGTTCCCCACAGCTGTTCACTCAAACTTGCCTTGCTCTAGAGTCCAAGTCAATATTCACAATCAGCCGCGAAATCGAATCGAGGATGTCCATTAGTCCACTCACCCTTCGATATATCGACTCTGCACGGCCTTCTCCACGGATATGCTGCGCCTCCTCCCTGCAGGTAGCATGTGATGAATCTTCGGCATCATGTCGATGACTGTTAGTGGGCGCAGGACATTTCGTTTCGTCGACAGAGTCTCACGCTTGCTGGAATTGGACATCCAGCTCATATATCCCCCTCCCCGCCGTTCTTCGCGAGACTCAGCCAAGAAGTATCGACCTCGAACCATAAACCTGGAGAAGCCGGAGCCTGATGACCCGGAAGGAGATCACAAACAACACACCTGTGAACCTTTTCCATCTACCGACTAGCGCCTGCGAAATCATTGCAGCAGGACTGCGACTGCTTGGAAGGAGTCGGCTTCACCGCTCTAATAGGCACAATAACATCAAAATATATTGGGGCTCGTCCATTGATACAAAGCCACTAGTCCAGTCTTGCCAGACTTTGCTGCACGAATGTCACAGAGCTCGCCGTTCAATTTGGGTTCCGTGTTGCTCCGCACGACACGAGGCTGCAGATTTAGCCGGAAGCTCATCACTTGGTTGGGTCATTAAGCCAAGTGTCGACAAGGGTCCCTTGCACTCACCCGGCCACACTTTAATCCGACAGATCCACCGGCAATATCTTCTCAATTTGACAAAACCAGCAGGCAAGTCATTCTTACGACAACATCCAAGTTCTATACTAACCCGACTTCTACGCGGAACGGCTTCTCGCGACGGTCGTCATCACCAACTTATGTGTTGCCCGCCGAAAACCCGTCCCCACCCACCCTTCGCAAACTGCTGATTCTGCATATATCTGCAGTCGGCGCTGAATTTCACCTCACTCCGCCTCAAAAGCACCGTCACTTGCCACTTGCAAACTTGCACGATCACAACCAGCACCAGCGGAAGTGGCTTGTCAGCACAAATAGGTGAAATGGAAGACAGCAGAAGCACGGCGGAAGCGCATCGGTAGCAGGCCACTCGTCTGGCAAAGAAGGCCTGTGCTTGCCGACGGGTGAACGCGGGAGATGCGATCGGCCGCCGTACTAGTTGACTCTTGGTGAGAAAAACTTGGACTGCTTTCGAGTGCGGATTCGGCAGGAGCCTCTTGCGCCTGTCGAGCTGCACCCGTTTTCCGCTGCGTTAGTTGGAGGAATTGTCGTCCTGGAACTTCCCGAGTCGTAGTCGATTGAGGAAACAATCACAACCTCAAGGGCGCAGAAACATACGTCCTTGATTAAGATTGTTTAGCAGAAAGAATTGAACAAGATCCGTGTTTACAATGAACTCCGCTGACTGCAGTGCTACATGACTATGATCCGGCTCACAGCCCTGGCAAGGACCGGCATACTCTTCCCAGGTTGTCACCCATCATACGCGTTCTCCTGGCTATATCTTCGATCCATGCTACGTGAGCATCGGTTCCAGGGCAATACAACCTGCTGCTGCCACTCCATGACATTCAGCATTATGATGTACTCGGCAGCTGGAGTCGGCTTCCGCAGTTCTGCTGCAAAGGCGAAAGAAGAAGATCCCCTAGGTAACACACCCCCCCTCCACCAAAATTCCTGAGCTGTTCGAACTGGTTCTATGGCACGTTTGATATTCAGGCCTTACGCGATCCTGGACTACGCAGGCTTCGTCTTTGCTTGGACATTCTGCCCACCCTGAAGCTTCCACTCTGGTAAGACGACCCTATTCGTCTTCCACAACGTGGTCCGAGAAGGTAAGGAAGGGTCGGACGCGCCGAGGCAGGAAATTCATCATGTTGGATACCCTTTGGTGTATTCCGATCCTCGAGTTTGCATTGTGGTTGTCGAAAGGTGTTGATGTGGGATCCATGGTGCCTGGGTGTGGTGAAGCTGGGTCAAAGAGAAGCGCACAGTCAGTACCCAGCGAATGAAGACGGAAGGAAATGAAACCTGGCTTGCATTCAGTGTATGAATGTGTTAAGGAGCGCATGAGGAGCTGCGTGGGCTGTCTGCCAGAATCGGGAAAGGTGTACCTGCGGGGGCCAGAATGCTGCGAACTGACATTGAGCTCAATCCACGAGTTTCAAATACTTTTCCCACAGTCTACCAGCACAACCAACACCACAACAGCCAACACCACACCACTACCACAAACCGTGTGTTCCTTGAGTCCGTCTCCTCAGATACATACTGACCATTCTCCAGAATCACCAATACCAACACCACCAACGACCAACCAGTCACCACCCACCACTCACCACCATGTCTTCCAACATGTGAGTGCAGTACTCCTACTTGGCTATGAAGCTGCTAACAGTCTTTCAGGACTATTAAGCATTCCACGTCAGTACAGGATTCTTGTCTGTAACACAACTTCCACTGACGTGCCATTGCCGACAGTAACAAGAGAGGCCAGTTGCCTGCCCGTCCGTCTGGTGTTCCAAGAGCTTCGTGCGCGCAAGCCCCCCCTTCTGCCGCCGACTTGCTGGGTGATACTGTAGTGGAAGAGCTGGGTATGGAAGAGCAGCCTGAGCCCAGTGTGGCAGAGCAGCAGCAGCAGCAATCATTTCCGTCGTCAAAGACACTCGGTAAGCGTACATGGGACGATTTTCTCGTTGATACCAAGGAGAACGGGTCTGCTGTGAATGTAGGTGCTTCGAGAAAACGGCAGCCACCGCATATGCGGCCGCAGCACCCAGAATTGACGCCATTTGGAACACCACAAGACTACTTCCAGTTCCCGCCAGTTACGGGACCACAGTATTATCAGCCTGCGCCGCTTACGGCGCCACAACAGTATGATCAGTTTTCGTCGGCTCTGCCACCGCAGCATCCACCATCTAGAGCGCCACAATCTGAGCAATTTACACTAGGTAGGGAGCCATTGTTTGAGAAATTTTTGATAGATACGGAACCACTTGACACAACATCTACAGCACTAGATTTTGATGAAACGGACCCAGATACGGCACCACCGCATGAGGCCGTTGATGCTGAGACTGTAATGTTACGGGCCTTCACACAGGTGGTCCATAGGCTCGAGGATAGCAGCAACATGCGGGCCGTACGGGATACCATTATTGGTGCTTTTCCCGAATATGAAGCCGAGATCAATGCATTGCTTGACGAAGAGTGGCCATCGATCGAGAAGTGTTACGAAATGCAATCGAAATACGATGAGAAATGGAAAGAATTCTGTGTGAATGAATGTGAATTGTCTGGTCGTCCAGAGAATGAGCTGTGTGAACCTTCGGGTGTACTGTGTGCGGGTGTATTGATTCAACTCAATCACCCTACTTTCGACTGTGTGAAATTGCCTGAAAAGGTACTAGAGCATCCTGCTCAAACCATAGCACGACTTGTCGCGATGGGCATATCTGCAGAGAACTGTCTAGTTTTCGACACGTACTCTCGTCGTGAAGCGGTACGAGAGCAAAACGGTAAAAGGACTGAGCTGACCGTGCCCGATTACTATTCAGACGAGCTCAAGAGTGTGCACCAAGAGTTTGCCGAATGGCTCTGGGTAAACTCTGCTGGCAAGGTTTTGCTGCTCGCAGGTAAGTTGAATCACAACCGTTTCAAGCAGCGGATAAGTATGCTCCGCCACGTGCAGCTTGAGGAAAGAGTTTCCGTGCAATGCGGTTTACTTTGGAACGGCAAGAAGCTATGCAAGATCGTGGTCCAAATCCACCACCCGGAGTATGTCAACAGGACACCAGATTACCAGGCCGTGTACAACGTCATATTCGACTTTGCATTCAGCCTCTGTCGATTGCGCCTCGACAACCCACTGGTCAGCCATGACGACGACGGCAAAGTACAACAGAAGCTTGGCGCCTTCTTTGTTCGCATCCCCAGGTCGACAGACTGGCGTGCCGACGAAGATACCACCCTCAGGCTGCTTATTGCTAACCGCACAATGAAAGTCGCGGAGATGGCCTCTTTTCTTCCTGGTCGTACCGCGAGTTCTATACAGG
Organism: Cladophialophora carrionii CBS 160.54; assembly: GCF_000365165.1. Classification (NCBI taxonomy): domain Eukaryota; kingdom Fungi; phylum Ascomycota; class Eurotiomycetes; order Chaetothyriales; family Herpotrichiellaceae; genus Cladophialophora; species Cladophialophora carrionii. Next base: position 283,124 of record NW_008481829.1, read on the forward strand.
CGAGAATATGCGTCCTCAAGCTAGGGGCGCCGCGATCACCCAAATGGACTGACGAGGAAGACGCTAAACTGAAGCGTCTTCGAGAGGCCGGCACGGCGTTCGAGGACCTGCATGGCGAGTTTCCTGGTCGCTATCTCAGCAACATAAAGGCGAGGGCCAGGGAGCTTGGCATCCAAGGTATTTTTTCTCCGTGGACTGAGGAGGAAGATGCCAAACTCAAGAAGTTGTACGGGACGGGAATTCAGTACGATGCTATGGCCACCAATTTTCCGGGTCGTAGCGCCACGGCGCTGGCTGGGAGGGCGCAATCACTAGGTATCACAAAGGAGGCTAACACTCCGTGGACCGACGCAGAAGAAGCTAAACTCAGGCAACTGAGCAAGACCAAGATGACTTACGATGAAATGGCTGAACAGTTTCCCGGCCGCACCGGCCCCGCTTTGTCTGCCAGGGCATTCCAACTTGGCATCTCGAGGAGGCAAAAACATGTTCCCTGGACCGATGAAGAAGATTCCAGACTCAGAAAGTTCCACGCAGATGGCGTGGAAAACAAGGATATGGTCGAACATTTCCCCGGCCGGAACCGTGATATGATCCGCACTAGAATGACCAAACTCGGCCTAAGAAAGAAGGCGACCTTCAAGCGCTGGACTCCCGAGCAAGACGAGGAACTCAAGAAACGCTGGCCGGACAAGAGTCAATCATGGAGTGATATGGAAGAGTTTTTTGGTAAAGAAAAGTTCTCTCTCCGGAATCGAGCAAGGGCGCTTGGGCTGGCGAACGTAGCTGGTCGTCGATAGACTCTTACGAACCATGGTGAACCTAGGCAATAAGTTTGACGGAGGGATTCCTGGGCGACTGCAAGAGCTGTGTGTGCTGGCAGATGATGTAGGTGTACTAACGTACTGACAAAACAGTTGTTACAGATCAGGGACTCGGAGACAAATGGCATGTGCGGCCAGCACGGACAGAACATGACCTCGACAAAAAGAAAGTAGTTCTTCGCACAGCTACACGGAGTGTCAGGGGGCAACAGCCTTTTGCCTGCAACGGTGACCATACAACCGACTACCCATAGCAAACCCGGAAAGCACGAGTGCTGCAAACCATTAGCTCCTCTTTTCCTCGAGGGCCGACGAAGCTCAATTCGCGGTTTGCGGCACCATTCAGACGGCTTTCGACGACCAGTGCAAAAGTTTCCGAGCTACGAAAGAGCTCGTTTACCGACAACAAAGGCACGGTGACAATCGACAAGAAACTCCTTTTTCTGGAGTCGTTTTTGTGGAAGTACGATGCTCAGATCACCTGAAACGCATGCATGCCTGTCCATGATGCCATTTGTCTTCGAGCTCCCCGGCTACAATACCTCCAGCGAGTCAACAATGCCACCCAGCGCTTGATCGGATCCCTGGCTCTGGCTTACACATTCTCCGGATGCTGCAAGAGCAATGCGACTTGATCACTCTGAGGTCCTTGTTGAAGTGAGTACCGACTTCAAATTCGAGTACATTCAGATGTGCTTATTTAGATACTCTTCAGCATACGCAGTGTCCCGCCGTGAAACGGATCGCTCAGCAAGTGCATCATACAGCAGGTGCAGAATCACCTCCCGCAAAGCACTCCTTGTGGCGAAACGGCCATCCAGGTCAGCATTCCGCAACTTCGCAGGTCCATCTTCAACAGATATGGTATTGGTATTCAACCATCGCAAACGCGAAATCCAACATCGTGAGCCGTGAGAAACTCTTTCAAAACGAGCCTGCGTTGACTGTTATCTAGAATCCCATAGTTTTCAGATTCCACGTCACTCAATACCGCTCTTCCCAAGCTGACTTGAGTCTTCACGACGAATCACTGCGATTGGCTCATGCTGTGCACTCAAGCTGTCCTATTGGGATTCGTCAATTGTTCTTTCCGATAAACAGGACAACGTTCCGCGCACCATATGAAATCACCCAGACCACGAAGACGGAGCCGATCCGACCTTGACTATTGACACGCTCAGGGCGACGAAGCATATTCTATGTCAAGCAACACCGTCCATTCACCCTCTCCGCAGTCAACTCCACGTCATGCGCGCTCGGGCCCAACGGCAACTACACACGTGCTAGCACACAATCAGACGGCACCATTGCTTCATTCACAACCCAAAGAAGTTCTCTTTCATGAGAACAATCATCAGTTCGAAGCTCCGGGGGACTCGCTGCCGAAGCTCTGTAAGATCGTCATTCACCAAGCAGGCACATACAACTACCAAAATTTACGATATTGTGCGAATGCACGTCTCCGACCTCCAGCCAAACGCGGACGAGGTACTTCGGGCTTGACAAGGGTTGCCCATGCACTTCACCTTAGACAGCCCATATCGTAAGTACGCCTCATTGCATCAGCTCTGCTCCACCGTGGGTAGAGACTTCTGTTACAAACGTGGCTCCTGCCGCCAATCTTTCAATGCGCGACATCCGAAAGGTTCATTCCACGGAACTGGTTTTCCATCGAAGTTTCAATCGCTCAAGGTACGGTATCTGCCACTCAGCCTACCCACAAAAGACCTCACTGATAGAGGCAGTTCACCTCATTACCTTTCAAACCATCGCACTACGACCAGACACTGAATATGTGTTGTGCTGTATCGGTCGGTCGACTCCAGTCCGCGCCAAGAGCCTCTGCACCCATCGCAACTGCAAAAACTACAGCACCATCAACACCTCAAGTGTGACCGCTCAGCCTAGCCTCTCCATGCAGCCAGCCACTCCGTCCGATAACTCCCTTCGTTGTTCAAAAGCCATACTAAACGTTAGAGTTTTCAGCTTCCCACAATCTCGTCTGGCAGTTTTGAGAGTGTGAAATACAAGCTTTGCCACCCAAGCCTCTCTCCAGTCCTGTCAGCTGAAACACCCACAGAGTGAAGAGCGAAGACCTCTGACCAGAAATTCTGTTCCGGTTTGAGCAGTCCTGTCGCCCGCCTGAGGGCAAAAATTGCGCGAGAGCCCTGTCTTTATTTCCCCGGTTGCAGCGCGGAAAGTCATGCTTCCAGGAACCCCTAAACCGGACCGTTCTCAAATAGCGACTTCCACATTCTCGACTCCCTCAATCCCGACTCTCTCAATCTCGACTTCTTATCAACGAGCACCAAGCTGTGCCTCGACTCAATTCAATGCCTCTCGTTATCAGCGCCCAGATAAAACAAATTTACGGATGGATACCTAGAAGGGTAATGCTCCAGCATCCGCCCTATCTCAACCACAGCGTCGCCCTATCTCAACTACAGCGTCCGCTCTGTTTTAACCACAGTATCCGCTCTATCCCAACTACAGTAACAGCATCTGCTCTATCTCAACTACAGCGTCCGCCCTGTCTCAACTACAGCGTCCGCTCT
>NW_008481829.1:286512-365766 GCF_000365165.1 Cladophialophora carrionii CBS 160.54
CTGTCTCAACTACAGCGTCCGCTCTGTCTTAACCACAGTATCCGCTCTATCCCAACTACAGTAACAGCATCTGCTCTGTCTCAACTACAGCGTCCGCTCTGTCTTAACCACAGTATCCGCTCTATCCCAACTGCAGTAACAGCATCTGCTCTGTCTCAACTACAGCGTCCGCTCTATCTCAACCACAGTGACAGCACCGTCTACAATCACAGTACTAGCTCTGTCTCAACTCCAGCACCAGCGCCGACACCGTCGACACCACCAACACCGTCAACACTACCAACACCGTCGATGCTACCGACACCATCAACATCAGTGCCGCTGATCGCCGCTGATATTAACGTGTGGGTACCTGATGTTTCTTCCTAGTTACTTTGCGTTTGCTAAAAAAAAGACTTGGATGCAGTCGGCATCCTTGGGTGCATGTTCCACTCCAAGTGTTCTGATACTGACATGGTACATTCACTGTCATTCACTGTCAGCTCTTTGACGTGGAGGTGCTTCTAGGGTAAGATCGACCATAGACCAGCGAAGGATACCGTAGGAAGTGCAAAAGGATTTTCCACGAAGCAAAGTACCATACTTACCAGCTCGATCTCAGTATGTTCCACGGAGTTTCAAAATGGAAACCAAGAAACGAAGGGAAATAGAGCGCCAGAGATGATTTGATCGGGAGACAAACAGAATCGACACAACCGGTTGCAGAATTGTGTCTGGTGCGCGCCCAGGCTACGGTTCAACTCACGATGATCAACATAGTACGGGCAACGAACCAAGGAGTGGGAGGATAGTGACAAGCTGAAGGAATCGCGGTCGCTCGCAGTTCTGAAGAAAGGAGGTGGCCGGCTTCAAGCCATATCGGATGTGATAGCGTCTCCAAGAAAGAGAGGGGCAACGAGTGTTACCGGCGATTCTCTTCCCTATGGCCTCGAGGAAGGTGAGACATCGACTTTGCACGAAACGCTCGCTTTGTCCTAAAAGCTAATTGTTCTGCAGGTCCTTGACGTGGGAGCTACAAACGTCACGTCTGTTGTCGGGTACGAGTGGACTCAGCGCTGTGTGGTGAGTAAGGACCGAAAGCTGCCAGTTGGAATAGGCAAAGTACGCCATGATCTGCGCGGTCAACTTGATACCTCTTCCTAGTCCATTCAACCACAGACAACCTCACAGCCACGAGTTGCCACGATCATTGGGGTAAGGCAGAGCGGGAGCAGCACCGTCGCTCCAAATGGGGATGGTCACCGACGAGATCCCTACTACGTCCTCGATAGTGTGGCAGGATCTTTGTGTGAAGGTGAACCAAGGAGAATGCGCACCGTGGACGGAAAGGAGACGCACTGAAGCGAGCAGCTTCCAGAAGAACGAGCAACGCTCGTCATATTACGACCTGACCAAAGTCCGCCACAATACGAGTACAACACCCTCGTTGCTGTCCTATAACGAAAGTGCGCTGCCCAATACACCGTGGAGGTGAAGCTACACTCAAAAATGTACCGGCAACGCTTGCCTCCTGTGACAATGCGATCAGCAACCAAGACAGGTTTCGACAACGATATCAAATCACGAGTCCGTGCGCCGATACAAAATGCCCCCTTTGGCGAACGTCTTTGTGTCACCGCGTTGTTTCTCGAACGAACGTCATCCAGTGTTAGCGAGCGGATCAACCCCATCCCACGCTCCAATCAATTGCTTACACGATGAGCTGTGTTGAAATCCTCAGTGCCTACGAGCGAGACCACATGCCGCACTTTCGCTATCGCCACCTGCTATCTACCGGGTAGTGCCGATTCAGGGTATCTCGACCGCCTCGAATCAATGTTCTGCCAAAGAGGAGAGTAACGAAACACATTGAGAATCGCTTTTTGTCGAAGTTACACCAGGACACTGGGTATTCCTAAACTCTATCACTATCGCGGCCGCCTCATCCAACAAGAAGGGAACGAGGGCGCACCCCATGGGCATTGCCTTTTTTTTCTACTGTCAACAGTACTACATTAGGAGGACGTGCGAAGAGTCAATCGCCAATGAACCCATGGTTACTCCGGAACACTTGAACTGCGATACAAGGGGTCGGCTTCAACTCAGTGAACACCTATGTCATTAAGCTCTACCAGAACTTCCGGACTGAGCACCGCTATTCGGCATATTTGGGGGAAGAACCTGCGGAAGTCTTTGAACGTGGTGCTGAAAGTGCCACTGGCGAACGGACCTCTCAACACGCCCTCTTTTCGGTAACATGTGGCTGTGCGAGGTTCGACGATGGGCAATAGGTGTCAAGCCGACGACGTGGCGAGATTGGCAGCTGCAAAAGAAGATGGACACGTTATCACCTCAGACATAGAGCTAGCAGAGCGTAGCATTGTAGATAGACCGGAATTAGCTGATGAAAAAAATTCCTGTGGTTCTCGTAACACCGTTAATCGACTCGGCCGGTGATGGAGCGTACCCAAAGACGCTTCGAGGACCGTCATCTTTGTCCTCTCTCCAGGACTACGAGGTACGAGTGTGGCACACAAGGTTATTCGGGTCTTGCACGGCCTGCCAGTGCCGTCATGAACGAGATCATCCGTACACTCTGCGCGGCATGCAAGCTGGGTTGCCTTCCTTGTTTTGCGCATGCGGCCAGCTGGGATCAATGGCGTCAACGTCGAGACGTCACGCGCCACATCCTGGTAACTCGTGTGAATACGGAGTACGTATTCCTCCTCGTGCCAGGGCCCGCTCCCTCCAGGTGGCTAAGTCTGAACAAGTGGCTGGGAAACTCCTCCGTATGGTGCGTAGGCCGCCCAGATTTCGTCATCTCTCCCTGAGAACATTAGTATGACTTCATCGCTGTCCAAACGCCCTACGTAGGTGCTTCGCTGGATGCCACGATCCTTCACATATAATACGCCTTCCAGCTCACTGTTCTTCCACTTCTACATTATCTCTTGCATCGAAACCCAGCCCCTGAAAGCAAACGTCTACCAAAAGTCCACCAATTACAAATCACAATCTGCAATGGAGTCCGTCAAGAACGCAGCCAAGTATGTTACTGTCCGCCGGTATCGTCCATCCTTCTCTCTGCTGACTCCTCTGAAAGCTACGTTGGGGAGAAAACCCAGGAGGTCACAAGCGGCACCAGCAAGGAAGCGAACAAATCCGTCGCGAAGGACTCAGACGCATCTCTGGGTACCCGTGCCTCTGCCGCCAAAGACGCCGCGAGCGATAAGATCGACGAGACCTCCAACTCTGTATGTTTCTCACATTGGCGAGCGTGGACGCGACTAACTCCGAGAACAGGCTTCTGCAGAATCCAACAAGCAGAAGGCCACCCATTGAGAAACGTCGCATACCGGTTCCAACCTTCCAACCTGCAATGCTTAGCAACAATTCCTCAGATTGATACACTTACGTTTTGCATGGTTGGTTGGCGGCACAGACACCTCGCAATCGACTTGCGGGTTTTATGAGCTACAGACGAGACACTGTATTTCCTATGAGACACTCTTAAAGAGAGCAACAGCGCCGCATCAGGTAGCTGCAATGAAATGATATCTTGAACCAAAAATATCGCCTCCTTTTTCAGTGGATTGCTTCTTCTACGCATCTAATTCCGCAGGGTATTCCGAACTGGATTGCTTCCGTGACTGCGCAAGTTGTAATCAGGTAGCGCAGGCGCAATGGGATGGTTCGAATAATACTTGTTCTCCCTTGCCGGAGCCTGTGGAAAAGTGGATGAGAATCGTTTATTAAGTCTTCACTACAGCCGATGGTCACTCAATGTTTGAGCCGTCATCCTTGTGCGTATGGGCCTTACATGATTTGCGACAATGCAGCGACAATTGAGTGAAAGATGCTCACCTAGGGCTCAAAGGCGGCCGTGAGTGAGACCTGTACCCCAGCCCCATGGTGAAGCGCGGTTCCAATCTGATGGCCTCAATTAAATGCCGTTACTGAAATATTCACACACAGCCTTCCTTCCTTCACAAAGATATGACCACAGTCACCGGGTGCTGACTGCCGCGCACCGGACGCTGTACGCTACCGTCTCATGTTTTCGCGTCCTCCAGGAACTCAGTGAGAGACACCATGGAATCACAACGCCGACGAGTGTACTCTTTCTCCTCCAACGAGACCATCCTTGAGGTCTACTCATCTTCACCCCCAAGCAGCACGGAACCGGTGGGTGTCGACACGACGCCCACATGGAAGGTTTTGGCCAATGATTTGATCGCGTCGTCAGCTCGTGGAACCAGCTTCTGCCACAGCCGTGGCCTGCCGACGCATTATCACGACATTGCAAGATCAACTGCCAATCTCAACGGGGACCGAGAAAATCTGGATCTGACAGAAGTGGAGGGTGAAGAGGAATACGAGTCAGAAGAGTCGATAGACTGGGACGAAGAAGAGGAGGAAGAAGAGGAGCGACAGCAGCGCCTCGCATGCCGGAAACAGCCGACGGCACAATCCACCTTCCCGCAGACGATGGGCTTTTGGTTCGACTCGTGGATTGCGGAAGTCGGTGCCAGGGCGGTGAATGTGAGTTCGCGTCCCCTTGTGTTTGATCTGCCCGGTACTAACATGGTGATAGGCCGACTTGCAAGCCTTATGCGGGACTATCCAGCTGTGGAGAGCGGGGACCGACATTCCGAGGGTAATGATGCAGGAAGGGCAAGGAGAAGAGTATCAGCAGGCTGAGCAAGGATCGCCTTTGCCTTTCCTGCAGCTATTTTCAACAACGGATGGCATTGACACGCTCGGCGAGCAAGACGGCCCGCTCATATCTCAGACCGGCTGGGATAGGCTGCTGCGCGAGATGAGGACCATGGCCAGACACATGCACCAAGCCCGAAAGCGTAGGGAAGAATGGAGGAACATGATCTCGGACTGGTGCGAACAGGGCGTCGCACTGCGGGTGAGGGGGAGAGGTGCGTTCGTGGATGAGCTCGAAGTTGGATATGAGGTTGAGAGAGAGGTCGATGGGACGAAATGGAGCGTGAAGCTGGGGTATCGCAGGAATGATGCGGTGGTTGAGGACATGGATTCGGAGTGGGACGAAGACAGCGAAGGTGTGACTGCGGGGCCTCAGAAGGATGACACAGGAGATCAAGTTGGCGGGGAACAAGCTGCTGAGGATCAAGGCTCTCGTACTGCATTTGGCGGCAGAAGTGGTGCCGACGTCGAGATGACGGACATGTCGACTTCTTGGCTGGATACGAGTACAGATTCGCGTGGACGCTGAGCTGGCACAGGTTCATTGTGCATTGGCCGCATTCCAAGCAACACAATCTTCGAATTTGGCTCCAGATCCGCCAAAGACATCGAGAGCGCTACCAATGGTCAGGTCCACTTTTCCGTTGCTGCATTGCTTCACACGGTCCAGATCTTCCACGGTGCGAGCACCGCCAGCATATGTGACCGGTATTGTGCACCACTCGGACAGCTTGGCGACGAGGTCGGTGTCAATGCCTTGCTGGAGGCCTTCATTGTCGGCAGCATGGATCAGGAATTCCGAGCAAAAGGGCTCGAGCATTTCGATACTCTCTGTTTCTGGCGTCAGCACCGGAAATGCGAGCATCGCCGTGCAATCTACCTTTTGTGACCTCCATCTCGGTGATAGTTTGCCACTTGTTCATCGCCACATACCACGTATTACCTTTTCTCCGACAGCTCAGGTCGATGACTAGTTTGTCTTTGTCGTTGTCTAACGTCGAGAGCACGGATCTTAACCGGTCTAAGGAGAAGCGACCGTTGGGAAACAGAAATGAAGTGATAATGACCTACCGTGCAGTACACCTTAGATACGTACATTCAAATCTGACCTCATGCAATACACACAGGTGGCCTGATAGACTTAAGACAGAGGGCTTACCTTTTCCGCACTGGCTTCGATCCATTCCTTTGCATTGGCATCCGTAATTCCACCACCAACTTGAAGATGTCCAGGCCAGGCTGCTAGGGCTTCTCGCGCAGCTTCCTCGTTCCCCGGCCCAAGCATAATCACGTGCGCACCCAGCAAGTTTGCATCACGATAGAGTCTGGAGAAGTAGCCGGCCGGGTGTTTCGAGACATGGTTCGTCTTGAGCTCGGACTCTTGGGTGCTAAGTGTGCCGCCAACGATCTGCTTGACCTGGCCAGCGTGCAAGTCGATACAGGGCCTGAAGCGAGTCATTGTCGTCGTTGAGTCCAGAAAACTTCAGTGCTTCGAATTTAGAAAGCTTTCAAGCGAGCCGGAGATCTGTGGGAAACGTCGAGGTGGAGTTAGAGTGGATGATGTTTGAAGAGGCTGAAAACGCCGGCAAGAAAATACAAGCGAGGCTGAAGTGGGAGAGTATCATGACTAAGCAAGGCTGTGGATGCGGAGGAAATCGTCGCATTTCTCACAATTTTACTTTATCCTTGCGGCAAACACACAGCGGATATTTCAACCACGGTCACGCGAGGTACTGGCAGGATTGAGGTGGCAGCGTAGGTCTGCGAAGGCAATACGAGAACCATACCGAATTTGGCCTCAAGAATGCTTGGAAAACGCAAGCGCCAGACTGCGATCGCATCTCGACGCATTGCGCGCATTGACGATGAGAAGCCAGATATGGAACCCGCTTCAGCCTCCGATCATGACGTCTTTCGCAGACATTTTGAATCCGTATTCGAACCGATACCCGAATTTCAGACTGCGACAAGTCCTTCTCCTTCTCTAGCCGATGCCGACGAAGTGGGCGAACCTCCAGATGAAGATTCGGAATGGGGAGGTCTGTCAGAGTCGGAACCGGGGTTGGAGCCAGACAATGCTATGATCCAGATTGTTGAGCACCGAGCAGATATCGGTGCAGCGGAAGATTCCGAGTTACAGAGGCAGCAATACAAAGCATTCATGGTGCGTGCCGAGTGCAGAGTGCCTAGGCCCATGGAACAAGCACTCGAGTTTTCTGGACGCTGACATTCTGGACAGAGTTCGAGACCTCCGAAAGAAGTCGGGCGTGTGGCAAGGACACAGTCTGCTCAGGAGGTCGACGAAGAAGACACCTCAGAAGCACTCAACTTGAAACATGACCTGGATCTCCAGCGATTGCTCAAAGAATCCCATTTGCTCGAACAGGCGAAGGCTTCGTCCACACTGGGTAGCCATCGGCACAAAGCGCTTGACATGCGATTGCAGTCTCTGGGATCGAAAGGGTCCGTGTTTCACCAGGAAAAGATGCCGATGGCGCACAGAAGGGGGATCCTTGCGAAAGCGGCAGCCCGGGAGAAAGGCCGGCGAAAGGAGGCTTCAGAAAATGGCATCATTCTGGAGAAGGCGGTGGCAAAGTCCAGAACAAAAGAACTTCGAAGGGAGCGGGCCGTCGATGTCCCTGCCGTGGGAAAGTTTCGAGGAGGCACCTTGATGCTTAGCAAGAGAGATGTGCTCGACATTCAAGGTCAAGGTCGCTCTGGGCCTCGCGGGAAACTACGCCGACCATAGGCAACGACCGATCTATGATCTCTGCTGTAATGCTGTGCGAGGTAGGCTTCGCCGTGATCACAGCACCTCACAGGCCACTAAGTCATTTCTTCTCTGCACCCATCGTTACTCGTTCTGGACTGTGCCCAACAGCGAAGTGCGTCTCAAGTTCTACCAGGATACTCTGTATTCACCGTGCTAACGTCACCACTTGGCTTATCCGGGAGGGGCCTTTTCACGGAGCGCTCTATGGTCATTGGAGGGTGGGAGGCCGTTTGTCATGCTGCGTCTGCTCATCTAGGGCAGCTTCCCAGTAACAGCAGCAAGGTCTGAAACAAGCTGCTCTCTTCGACCCTGTTGCCTGCTCGGTTCGAGTCCGACACACGGTTCACGGTCACACCACTGCTTCAGCCTTGGCTCGATAGGCACAGAAGCTGGAGTCGGTTATCATGGCAGACTTTGCCCAGTCGAGCAAGCGAGGCTTCCTCATATCAACTGTTTCACAGTGCTCTGGCGTCGACCTGATCCGTGGTGCCCGACGTGCACTGCATTTGGAAATAGTAAGCTGTGATCAAGTATTCTCGTTTGACTGCTTGGATGCTTTGGGTCCTTTGCGACTCGACCACGTCCTTGGACTTTCCCTAAAGGGAGGGGGACTACTCGTCGGAGATTTGCCAGGATTGACCATGTTCGGCACGATTACGCCACTTGGCCGTTGGCAGTAAGGACACACCGGCCAGGCGTTTATGTTTCAGTGTGCGGAGAGCCATGCACAGATCGATGGTAGTGCGAAGCACAACGCTACCTGCACGTCGTCGAGGGAACTGATGAACGCATACGCGGGTTATTTTCCCAGTCACTTGCAAAGCCCGATCGAGCCTCCAACGGCGGAGGCTCACAGGTTTGCAGAAAGGAGTGGCCAAGCCAAGCTAGAAATACGAAATCCTGCGTTGATGATGTGCATTACTGAACATCGGGTGATGGACGACCCAATCAGTCGACGCACGGAGAAATTCCTCTCCAGGAACAAAGTGACTTCAAGCTTCCTCGGTCGAGGTCACTGTGCAGTGGCCAATGTGGCGCCAGAAGAGCAGACAAGATGAAACGTAGCGCCATCTGAACGCCCAACCCTAGGGGGATGGCGCGTGCGTCCAGATTCTGGAGATGTCACCCAGATGCTCGTCTGCGAACGAAGCTTGTCTACTCGTACATCGACTCGCTGCGGCCAGCATCTCGACCCTCGCCTTCTGAAACTGTTGGTTCGGAGAGCTTGAGCGCGCCAGTCTCAGGTTCCTCGCCGCGCAAGCCTCCGCCGGCTGGAAAAGGGGAGCCAGCAGCTGCATCCGCACGTCAAAGCCAACCAGCGCTGGACGAAGGACAGCTGGAAGGATTGTGGGGAGGACTGTGACCTGACAACAGAAGTAATTGGTGTCCAGCGACGGGCTTGCGGCGCGTCACTTTCGCCGTCACGTGTGCTGCACTGCGATTTGCTTTGGGCTGTCCAAGCTGTCAACTCGGACTCGGCACGAACACACCAATCGCAGGGCAAGGTGAGCTGCTTTTTCTATTAGAGTTATCCTTTTGACGTGAACATCAGCGGGGCACTTCACGGATCTCGCGGAGGCTGGGCGAGACTCTACTCTGCCCTCCCCATGCCAGTGATTTTACTCCTATGTGCCTGAACATCGTGTCCCCGTAGTATCATCGCTTGCAGCTTCCGTGATATGAGCTGGACCTGCATGGACCTGATTTAGCCAAAGCGTGCAAACAATTACGCTTATGCGTCGGTGGATCGGGATGCATTCGGAGATATTTTCGTTATTGGTCAGTCACCAGGCCAAAGAAAGGGGCGTCCAAAAACGAAATGAAGACGTGCAGACGTGCATCGGGTCTTGTTCTGCATTTACACTTGTGGGGACCGAGAGCGAGGAGACTTTCATCCCAGCGTCAACATGACAGGAGTCAGCATCGGGTCAAGGAAGCCGCGCTCTTGAGTGCTGCGGACAATAATACTCGTAGGATGTCGGGCATCTCCTCCGCATGCAGGTGCAGCTTTTCTTAGTCCGAAACACGCCTTCGCCGTGGGCGTCTGTTTGAGATGTGTTTCTGAATCATCCAGCCGTTGGTTGAGTGGCTTTGGCGCCAGAGTGGACCGGCAGCAACCCAGACAGCCGCCAACGCGAGACTATTCGCTCAGCTGGTCCGCCGTTGTCAGCCACTCGTTTCATCAATCCACGAGTTTGGTCTGCAGGCTGCATTTGCGATTGCTTGCTTCCAGCGGCACGCTGACCATGGGATGGCAACTTCTCCATGCATGGAGGCCCCTCTGACCCCTCTACTACGGTCAAAATAGCAACGTCGCCGTGCCAAAGAGCATTTCGTGGAGGGATTGGCCTTGCTTGTCCACCATAGGGACGAAGATGGAAAATTTGTGCAATCCTGTGAGGGCTTGCGCCTGGCCCGGGTAAAGGCACAGGAACTCATGGTCAAGGTGTTGGCTGTGGAGCACATGGCTGCGATAGTCAACACTCGTACCTCCCACTATCGTAACTATTATGCCGAATTTCCTTCCGCAGGAACAAGCGAGATGGTTTGCTCGCTACTGCAAAATAGACCAGCGGAAGCAGTATTTGTCTCAGTAATCGATGAGGGCGAGCTCCAAGGGCACTGAGAATCCCGGTTCTTCCAACTCCCGATGATAAAGGGCAGGAGATCTGGGGCCGGAAGGAGCAGTAGCAGCGGAGGGAAGCATATCGCAGCGTGCCGACCACATGCGACGACCGCACAGGTCAACATCACCGGCGTGTCCACGACTCACCGGCAGGGAAGGTGAACAGAACCAGCAAGTGGATCTGGCGTACCTGTTCTAGCGCGATTTTGTTCAGAGTGGGACGGACGGAGGCTAAAAGTGGCGGCTAACCCCAAGCGTGAACCTGGACAGTGCAGCGGGGGGGACAAGACAGCCAGGCACGGTGCGAGGACTCGACGAGCAGGCATGCCATCAGCATTTACAGTTCCGCCCGTGGCGGCAAGCCAGCTCCAATGCTTTTCGCCCTCCCTTTGGAAACGCGTTCAGGGAAACGTCGAGTCATCCTCGCTGAGAGACGCTGGCTGGACTCGCGGGTAATAGCATCAATTGGCCGTGAGTAAGGGAGGGTAGCACCGTAGACGACGTTATCCCTTTCTTCATGGCATTTCTGTGGATAGCGCCTCGCCAGTAATCCATGCCCAAGATCTTCGTCCCGGGCACCCCTAAAGGCTGACTGCCCACTGAGCAGTCGCACCCTAGCAAGTGCTAGCGGGGAAAGCGGACTAGCCGGGCCTCTTAGTATTAGAACGCCCGCGCCCACAATTGCCCGCGCTCTCAGTCCTCTCCCAGTTGGCGTGCCTGTCTCTCGCTTTGCCGGTCTCACCCCCCGACCTTCTCTGTGTCTACACAACCTTCTTCCTCTTTTCCTTTTGCTACCTCTTGCACCTCGACACCTCTACCTTCTTATCACTCCTCGATCTGTTTCACCTTGTCGTTGCTACAGCATCCTGCGAGTTCTTCTTCCTTGCAAACCTTCCCTTCCGTCCCCGGCTTTGTACTGAGGACTTTTCGAGAGACTAGCTTCTCTCCTTACCCACTTTCGTTTCACCTGTGCTCGCTTCCCAGGTATTCGAGACAGGAGCTCTACCACACGTCTGGACGTTTTGCGAAGCTGGCCTCTCGCACTGACTCCATTTACATCATCGACACATTCGCTATTCGCGTTAACGCCGCACAGCCCAGCTGCTCTATTATTTTGACACGAGGACGCCCACCTCGAATCCTCCCCTGCGCAGCTGCTTTGTGTAGACCACACGCTTCAGCGAGGGTGCCACAGTCGCACTTGACCCTGTTGCGAGCACCGAGCATACCACTCGCTACTCCTCGGTGAAGATAGCCAGGACCTCCTCTTCCTCTCTCGCCTTGTCGACTGCGTCGACACTCCTCAAGCCACCGCCATGTTTCCATCAAGTGGCGCACCGATGGCTCAACCTCAAAAGCCAGAGACATTTATGCTCTCAAATGAGGCACAGCAAAGCTTGCCGCAGGATGCGCAAGTCGCCCTACAACAAGTCGACAACCTAAAATACTTTCTAATATCCGCACCCGTGGACTGGAGCCCCGACTCTCTCATCCGAAGATTCCTCCTACCCACGGGCGAATATGTCTCCTGTGTGCTATGGAACAACCTCTTTCACGTATCTGGCACTGATATCGTGAGGTGTCTGTCCTTCCGCTTCCAAGCATTCGGCCGACCCGTCAAGAACCCGAAGAAATTCGAAGAGGGCATTTTCTCCGACCTGCGGAACCTGAAATCCGGTACCGACGCATCGTTGGAAGAGCCCAAGAGCCCCTTCCTGGACTTTTTATACAAGAACAACTGCATCCGGACACAGAAGAAGCAGAAGGTGTTCTATTGGTACAGTGTGCCTCATGATCGACTGTTTCTCGATGCTCTGGAAAGAGATCTGAAGCGCGAGAAGATGGGTCAGGAGGCCACCACAAAAGCTGTCGCAGAGCCAGCTCTCTCGTTTGAGTTCGACTCATCACAGTCGCTGTTCGAGCAACTGACGAAGGCCCAACAAGCCAGTTCGTCTTCGTTCGCGACTGCCAATGCCAATGTGAACTACTCTCAGTCAACATCGCCGGTCCTTCGAGCAGCGGATTCCATGCCTCCGCCCTCGATGGTACCAACACCGATGCCGCGGTCACAGGAGCAGCCAATGCAACCCATGTTCACGACAATGGGCATGAACCCGAGCTTGCCAGCTCCGATTGCAACCGTGGGGATGTCGCGAGAGCAGGATTTCTCGCACATGGCCTATGACCGTGCTCATATCCGTCACGCTTCGATGCCTGCATACATGGAGTATTCGCCTGCTCCGTCCTTTGTGTCGTCGCATTTTGAAGACTACAGCACCCGCGGACTTTCCTATGAGCCCATCACCCCTCCTCAACATGCCATCCATGGCGCAGAGCCCGCATATATTGCGAATGAGGATACGGGTCTCTACTCAGCCATCCCGGAAATGCAACATATGCCGGCATACAACCCAATGCACTCTTTGCCACCGTCAACGCTTGCAGGACCGCTTCACGTTGCCGCGCCTCGACCGTTTCCCCCTTCAAATGTCTACTCGGTGATCGAAGGATCACCAACTTACAAGGCGAGACGGAGGCGCTCCTCGATCCCTTCATCCATCATGAATGCCGTTGCAGCCAACGCAGTTGCTCAGGTTACACATGGGATCAAGGCGCACCTCCCTCAAAGACCGAGTGATCTGCGTCGGTCGATGTCGAGCTCTGTTCTGCCGATCGCAGAAGGCGACGAGACTGGCGATCAGTCCCCCCCCGATCTTGCGCACAGTTACGCCTCTTCATTGGTGAACCGCGATCATCTCCATGATTTCTCCCGGCGCAGCACGCCTTTGCCAAGTCTGGAAGAGGATCCGTCCCAGTCCCAACTGTCGGCTGGTACTGAACCCATGCCTAGTTTTGGAGACGACATGCACTCAGGCTCGCTGCACGCTAGCCCCGCGGTTCGGTTGGAAAGGCCGGGGCCGATCCGTCGAGCAAGAAGTGCAACAATGATGGAGCTCGGTGTTCCCTACAAATCACACTCCTGTCCTATCCCGAGCTGCGGGCGCCTCTTCAAGCGCCTCGAGCATCTCAAGCGGTAAGTAAGGGAGCCTTTAATCTTGCTTGGCGCTTACTGACACGGTTGAATTCTAGACACGTCCGGACACACACTCAAGAACGACCATACGTCTGTCCCTATTGTAACAAAGCGTTTTCACGATCTGACAACCTCGCTCAGTGAGTTTTCCCGAAGCACTATGATCTGAATTAGACTAATCACTATCAGGCACCGCCGCACTCATGAGTCTCAACCAGATGGTCAGCCAGCGCCGGTGAACAGTGAAGAAGAAATGGAGAATGAAGAGAACGACTTCGGCTCCATGGATGAGCTGTCCTCCCCCGACGAAGTTACACGGCCCTCTAGCGTCCAGGGCATGCTGGCTATGAGCATGCCACCTCCTTCGACTCTTGTCATGCAACACCCTATGACGTCTCAGCCAATGATGGCACCGAGTCACCTCGTTCAACCCTCGATGCTGCAAAACTTGTAGATCTAAGACATGCATTTGACGAAAGCTGATGATCCATCCGCCACAAAATGAGCTGAATTTCTTCTTGCTTTTATTGATACCCCAGGTTTGTCGGGGGACATTGGTTCGGGGTGACTGGGGACAGATTTGCATGACAAGCCAGAGCTCGATGCGCCTGTTGGATTTACGGGCTTGGGGCTCTCGTTCGTCAGGGCTTTCATGCTCCTCAAAGCTCTTGGATCGTTGCATTTTCGCTTGCCTGGAGCGCTAGAGCATTTAGCGGTCTGCTGGACCAACTGTACTGTACATATAGCCGCATTTCCTATTTATCTGTCCCATTGAATGGGGAGCTCAATACAATGCTTTGACAGATGTTCAATCATCCATGATGCTGTAGAGTTGTCTCGTGCTTGACAAGCGGATGCCTTGTCGATGACTGGTGCACAGCGCAACCGCTGTTATTAGAGGCAGCTATGGCTGAAAGGGGTCGCGGGATAAGTACTAGCCACTACAGCTGGTAGCCACTGCGAACTCTATCACGCGCCTACCTGGGCTGGCTCAATTTCGAGGGCGAGGAAGACTCCAAGGACGTCTAGAAAAATTCGAGAAAGAAAGCATAATATTCGGTTTTGTGGCCTTTGGTGCCGTTCACCGGACGACATGGCTAGGCCGGCTCATGTCCTCGTGCTAGTACTCCGTCTTCCTACGACGACTTGGCCTTCTTCGCTCTCGTCGTCACTGTCGTCGCGGAACCCTTCCTCTAGATCTCGGCTTAGCCGACGATTCGAGTCCACGGCGACACTCTCGTTTCTTTGCCCACTGACAGTCCTGGTTGCGGCATCCATATTTGAGACCTGCCTCTCCAATCCGTTCCGCCTTTGATTGCGCTCCTGCACGTCGAAGCCCACCATGGCTTCGCCGGACTCCTCGTCAAAGAGAGCCCCGTCGTCGGCGCTCACGACACTATTCGTGCGTCCTCGACCGGGGAAGAAGCGATCGCGAAAGGCCCACGTCGAAGGCAAGAAGAGGCGGAGGAAGAGAGTGGAAAGCTTGTCCCGGAGAGAGGAGGGTTGTAATGAGCTCGGTAGGTGCGAGGATAGCGACGAAGCGGTTTGGAGGGGCAGGTATTGGGCGTACCGGGCGCGGTGCCGGCGGTAGAGCGGGATGAGGGCGTGGAAGAGGACGAGGTACAGCGCCAATGCGAGGAGGAGTGGCAGGAGGATTGTCTTGATAGCGTGTCAGTGGGGGGGTCTACTTTCTGTCTTCATCCCGGGTCTGTCTGTACTTTTGAGAATGTCGCGAATCCGCCAGCCATGTCGGCGCCCTTCGTGCCGGCAGTCGAGGTCGTGCTGACGGGAGCGGGCGGCGTCTCTCCCCCTCCTGCTGCGATGGTGCTAGGCAGCGAGCGTGTGAGTAGGTACACGAGAGCCATTATTACGCCGCCATGGTGGGCGGCGCGGAGGGGATGGGCAGAGATTCTTGGTAATATATACTGTGTATGGTGAAGAAGTTGGAGTGGTCCAATTTCAGAGTCGCCAGCTAAGATTAGGCGTGGCTAAAACGGGCAGGTCTGGGTCGAGGGGCGTCGAGTGTCCAGACCCGAGGTGGGAGGGTCCCTTCAATAGTGGGAAGGGAGAGCGACTGTATGCCGTACGTCCACGAAGCACCTGCAGGACTACACAGTACGAGGTTCTATGGCAGAGACACATGATCACGCTTGAACTGCTACGCCGCAGTCAGAAGCCAGACTCTACGGGAAGTGACAGGGCGGCACATCAGAACCAGACTAGTTGTGTGGAGGAATCCGTTCATAAAGAACGCATAACGCATTTGGATGGAGCTTCGTCTGCAGATGCGACCGCTGTACCGCCTGCATGGAGAGCATTGAGATTGGGTTTAGCTCTGGAAGGCAGAGGCAGGGCCACGCTTTTAGTGGGCGCTGATCCCATCTCTAGGGAGCCCGAGTAGGGGATCGTTTAACCGCAACCATTGGTGCAGGGAGAGCAAGCCGCCTAAGCAATGGAGTTTGCGTAAATGGCCGACGGCCTGGCGCATGCCTAAAATCCCATCTGATTGAACCCCTGGCGGGAAGCATCCATCCACCCAGAGGCCACCAACTGCAAGGACGCTCTCGGCCATTTGCTGAGCGGCTTCCATCACTAGACCGTCGCCTGCACCTCCGCCGTTACGACTTTTCCAACAAACTGCCCGCCGAAGTCAACGGCGTCTTGTCCCCTTGCTCAATCGTTTGTCGACTGCGAGCATTTGCTCGTTCCTTTGTTGACCTCGTGGCCTCCTGCCTTTCGCTGACCTGCGCGACCGTCCGGCCTGCTTTTGTTCTCGGAATCCCCGTCGGTTGTTTACCGCTGTGTCCAGCTGAGCCACCAGCTCGCTTCTTTGTCCCAACCCGCGAGCGAGCGACTCCCGAAGACACGTGCACATCGGACGGAGACCTGTCGAGTTGTCGACGACAGCTGCATCGGCGTCAGAAAAGCGCAGTGACAATGCAAGGATAACCACCGTCCCGCAGCCGAAGCCGAGAACGTCACAGAATCAGGGAGATCTGTAAAGAGGGGAGGAGGGCAAGTCTCAAACAGGTGGACTTCCCCTTCCGGGGCAACAACAACCGCACAACTGGACACATGCGTTCTGTTCCCTCACCCGCGCCTCATCGATTATGCCCCAGGTAAATTCGAACGAAAAGACGACCAGACAGTCGTCCGCAGGCAAAGGAGGCTTCTTCAGACGCAACCGAGACACCAAGGGTGACGGCCGATATGATGGAGGTGGAAGTCTGGATTCCTCCAACACCAATGGCTCGTGGGGGTCGCGTCATTCGAAAAGAGAGTCGGTAGCCTCCAACGACGGCCAGGACGCCGACACGTTGGGTCTCAACATGACCGCCGGCGTCATTACTTCGATCCCTTACTCTGCTACCACCTCGGGTGGCCACGCGCCCGTGGCGATCGAATATCTCCCGCGCGACGACCAAGTGCCCGCGCGAAAGGAACCTCAACCCTTTCAACTCGCCAGGGGATCGGACTTTCACCAATACCCAGCCATCAATGGCATGTCAAATGGCTCGTCCCACCCTACCGGGCCTCGCCCGCCTCCTCAGGCGACAAGCAATAGCACGGGTGGCATCACAATGGCGTCGAGCCAAGCAGGTGATAGGGGCACAAAATATCAACAATGGGGCCGACCTGGAAGCAGCAACGGGACCCAGCACGGGACGTATGATTCAGTGTCCACCAATGACTCGTACTCGATGTCAGGCCAAAGACGGTCCTTTGATGGCGCCAGCATAAAGTCGACGGCGTCCACGGCCACGAGGGGTTCGAGCCTCTTCACCTCCGAGAGTTCAACCAGAACAGCCATGCCCTCACGCCAAGATTCCGACTCGTCGGTAACAGTGATTTCCCCGACTCATTCCAGGCTTTCGAAGATCAGTTCGCACTCGGGGTGGCCGGCTCAACAAGCTTCACCCTTTAGTTCGACCACGTCTTTCACCCCCGCGGGTTTCTATCTCCCCAAGCCGCAGAGCGACGCTGAAATCGAACAATTGTTCCTGCAGCTCATGCACAAGCGTGGATGGCAGAATCTGCCCGAGCAGGCGAGGCGACAAATGATGGCATACGCGCCGGCAAAGAAATGGACTCTCGTGCACCAGGACAAGCTGACGGAATGGCAAGGCGAGCAGAAGCGACGACAGCAGGCTCGACAGACCGGCACGGTCGACGGTCCCATCGCAAAGGACGTTGAAGGCACGCCAGAATGGTTTGTCAAGCGTATCCTGGACAACACTATCACGTCGAAGCAGCTGCAGAGTCTGAGTGTCAGTCTGCGCACGCAGCCGATCATCTGGGTCAAGGCATTTATTGAAGCACAAGGTCAAATTGCCTTGACCAGCGTGCTGACGAAGATCAATCGACCTCAGGCCAATGGCCCAGCTCCAGCGAATAATGCCAACTCTAGCGATAAAGACCTGGAACGGGAGTACGATATCGTCAAATGCCTCAAGGCACTGATGAACAACAAGTATGGCGCCGACGATGCCTTGAAACACGACCAGGTCCTTATTTCTCTGGCGGCGTGTCTCATTTCGCCGAGATTGACGACCCGAAAGCTCATCAGCGAGATCCTCACATTCCTCTGCCATTGGGATGAAGGCCAGGGCCACCTCAAAGTGCTCCAGTCTATGGACAAGGTCAAGAATCAAATGAGCGAAAACGGTCGTTTCGATGCGTGGATGCGAATCGTCGAAGTCACCATCGATGGTCGCGGCAAGATGGGCAGCATGGTGGGCGCAAGCGAAGAGGTTCGAAGCGGTGGTATTGGCATGGAAAATCTTCTCATGGAATACGCCGTGGCGACCCTTGTCCTCATCAACATGTTGATCGATGCCCCGGAACGGGACGTGCAACTACGATGCCATATACGAGCTCAATTCATCGCATGTGGTATCAGGCGGATTTTGACCAAGATGGAATCGTTCCAGTACGAGGTGATCGACAAACAGATTGCCAAGTTCCGGGAAAACGAAGCCATCGACTACGAGGATATACTACAACGGGATGGTAGCAGTATGGTCGAGAGCATCGAGGGCGACGTCAAGGACATGACGGATCCAATGCAAATCACAGACGCGATCATGCAGAGGATCCAGGGTTCGAGGTCGCAAGACTACTTCATCTCGGCGATGCAGCATATGATGATACTTAGGGAGAACAACGCAGAAGACCGCTTAAGGATGTTTCAGCTTGTGGAGTCGATGCTCAGCTACGTTGCGATGGACAGGCGGTTGCCCGATCTGGATTTGAAGCAGAGCTTGAATTTTACGGTGCAGAGTCTGATGGACAAGTTGCATACCGACGACGAGGCCAGAATTGCTTTCGATGAAGCCACGGAATCGAGGCAGATTGCCGAAGCAGCGCTCGCTGAACGAGACGAAATGGCCGCCCAGATTGCCATGGGCGCTGACGGGCTGGTCGCCAAACTGCAGAAGCAGATTGAGGAGCAAGCTGGCATAATCGAAATGCAACAAAGGCAGGCCGAATCACTCAAGTCCGAAGTAGCAGACCTTCAACGGATCCGAGCCCAAGAATTGCAGAGGAATGAGTTGGAGACAAGAGAGCTCTACCTGATGCTTCGCGATGCTCAAGACGTTGCAGCTTCTCGGGCTGGTAAGGAGGGGGCAGCGGTCCAAGATCCAGCTCAGCTGCAAGGCATTTTGGACAGGCAGCAGTTGATGGACCGTCTGGAGCGCAACCTGGAGCGGACCAAGACACAGTTCAAGCTTGAAGGAAAGGTTTGGAACCAGACCGGACCCTCCGACCGGCTTAGGGAGCTTCGTGAGCAGATGGACGATGCCATTGACGCCGATTTCCAGGAGAAGACCAAGCGACACCTCACGACAAGTGTTATGGGAAGCGTCCATCGAAGTAATGCTCATAAGGGACCTCGGAGAGCAGCACTGGAGGCGTTTGCGATCAGCGAGGAGGCCGAGCAAGAGTCAGATTTCGACGACGATGTCGTCTACGAGAAGCCAAGACTTGTGGAGTTCAAGAGACCGAAGATTACCGCAGAACAGCAGAACCAGCAGAATAACCTGCTCGGCGAACTGGCCTCAAAGTTCAAAAAGATCGACGACGACAGCGACGAAGCACCCGCCGATGCCGATGCGGAAGACGCTGGTGTCACAACTGGTCCTACACATCCAAGCCTGGAGTCCGAGTCCCCCCGAACGCCGCCCGACGAGGGACGAGCAGAGGAGGCCAAATTTAACGGTCCTCCTCCACCACCTCCCCCACCACCACCACCTTCTGGTCCAGGTTCTACAAGCCCTGCGTTGATTCCTGGATTCGAAGCTGGAGCTCCTCCGCCACCGCCTCCACCTCCACCTCCCGGCATGCCCGTCTCTCCTTCCATACCCGGATTCACTGGAGGCCCTCCCCCGCCTCCGCCACCACCTCCTGGCTCATTGCCTATGAGCCCCTCATCTCCGATACCACCGCCTCCTCCGGGAGCTCCTCCCATGCCGGGTCCTCAACACGGACACTTCTTACCTCAGTCACCTATTGCTGCCGTGCCTATGCTCAAGAACCCTGTCATGCGTCCAAAGAAGAAGCTCAAGGCGTTCCATTGGGACAAAGTCGACACGCCTCAAGTCACCGTCTGGGCCGAGAACGCAAGCAACGAATCTAAAGAAGAGAAATACCGCGAACTTCAACGCAAGGGTGTCCTTGACGAGGTCGAGAAGCTCTTCATCGCCAAGGACATCAAGATAATCGGCGGGGCTGGTAGCAAAGGCAAGAGTGACAAGAAGCAGATCATCAGCTCTGATATGATGCGGAATTTCCACGTCTCGATGGCCAAGTTCAAGAATGACTCCGCTGACGATGTCGTGCGAAAGATCATTCAATGCGACAGGGAGGTGCTCGATAACAACGTGGTCATGGATTTCCTGCAGCGAGAAGATCTCTGCACCATTCCCGAGAACATTGCCAAGCTGATGGCGCCGTATAGCAAGGACTGGACCGGACCGGACGCTTTGACATCGAAGCGTGAGCAAGATCCGTCCGAGTTGACCAGGGAAGATCAGATCTATCTGCAGACGGCATATGAGCTGCACCATTACTGGAAAGCGAGGATGCGAGCTCTTGCTCTGACACGAAGCTACGAACAAGAGTACGATGACATCTCCGCCAAGCTGAAGGAAGTGGTCAATGTCTCCGAAGCTATCCGTGATTCGACATCTCTCATGAACGTCCTGGGTCTCATTCTTGACATTGGAAACTACATGAACGATTCCAACAAGCAAGCTTCCGGCTTCAAGCTCAGCTCTCTTGCTCGGTTGGGCATGGTCAAGGATGACAAGAACGAAACGACATTTGCTGATCTCATTGAACGGATTGTTCGGAATCAATATTCAGAGTGGGAGCCTTTTGTCGAAGAGATTACCGGTGTCGTGGCCGCCTCGAAACTCAACGTCGACCAGCTTCGGCAAGACGCGAAGAAATACATCGAGAACATCAAGAACGTCCAGTCTTCTTTGGATGCCGGCAATCTGAGTGACCCTAAGAAGTTCCATCCTCAAGATCGAGTTGCGCAGGTTGTGCAAAGGTCTATGAAAGAGGCCAGGCGCAAGGCGGACCAGCTTCAACTATACCTGGAAGAGGCTTCAAGGACGTATGACGATATTATGACCTTCTTCGGCGAAGACAACCAAGATGAGAATGCTCGGCGAGAGTTCTTCGGCAAACTGGGTGGTTTCGTCACCGAGTGGAAGAAGTCGCGAGAGAAGAACGTGGTGTTGGAGGAGAACAAGCGGCGGCTCGAGGCCAGCTTGGCAAGAAAGCGAGCCGCCGGCACTGCAAATGCAAGTGGCGGAGCAAGTGGTGCCGAGACCCCTGGCAGTCCTCCAGCGAACGGTGCGATGGAGACGCTGCTTGAGAAACTGCGGGCTGCGGCACCCCAGGTCAAGGATCAGCGTGACCGTAGGAGGCGTGCTCGGCTCAAGGAACGGCATGACCTGAGGGTCGCGAGTGGCCAACAGCTTCCGGAGCTGCCAGTCAAAGATGGTGTTGAGGAGAGTCGTGGTCTCACTATCGCAGAAAGATTGACCGACGACAACCTCAGCACGGATGGCGCCAGCGGCAAGGGCGATGTCAGCGAAAGCGAGGATGTGGCCGATCGAGCATTGAGAGCACTGCAGGAAATGCGAAGTTCGGCCCCCTCAGCTGGCGACGAGATCGATGTCCGAAGGAGAAGGGACGGAGCCGATGAAGAACGCAAGGCCAGGAGAATGAGACGCCGGACCGCACAACAGAGCACGGGCAGCGTGGGGAGGAACTCGGCCATGCAGTCACCAACAGAGTCGACGACCAAGCTAGATGGTGGGAATGACGAGACTTCACCGACCGAGGACAAGCGGTCTTCTGGCGGGACATTGAGTCCCGTCGCCTCGCAGCCTCCACCGGAGATCATTGTTAGCCCTACGCCAGATGACGACGACGACGGGCGAGGAAACAACGGTGAAAAGAAGGAGGATTGAGCAAGCTAAAGGTGCGCGAGGTCGGAATGGTTTTCGACCGCTTCACGGATTCGCGTTCCAGGTCGGAACTGCGTTGGATTATGGGGTAAGGACCCTACCATCTCACGTGTCGTTCTATTACATGCACAAGATACCCCGAGCAGATTTAATTGTAAGCAAACAGCAAGATAAAGTGGAAGCGTTGCATTGTGCGAGGGGGGGGGGGGCAGAAATGCGGCGCCATGTCCGTGTCAACACGGAGCGAAGGGGAGATTCTTGTGTAACTATAGCGATGAAAACAGAGACATTCTACCAGAGTCACGTCGCTTACCTGGGTTGCCTCCACGGCTGTTTCTATCTACCGTTTCACCTTGAATTGATGGGCATCTAATGGAACGATCGGTCCATACCGAACATACTGTAGCTGAGGCCATGCCCTGGGGTTGAGCTAGTCGGGTACTATACAGTTATACGCAGAACTGGTCAAGCTTTCCAACTCTCCGGATAGACCTCGTCCTCTGCGTTATCTACGTTAAGCTCTCTCGATAGACCTCGTCCTCTGGGGTTAAACTCTCCATTCCCCCAAATCAACGTACATATCATCGCCATGTAGGATCGACGCTCTGACCAGAGCAATAAACAATAGATCTACAGTCAAAGCTAGGGGCTGGAGCTGGAGCTAAACGGATGCATACTTGGGACTTCGAGCCAGAGCCAGGGCCAGAGCCAGGGCCAGAGCCCGACCCAAAAGCTCACTTACTTCTCCCTTTGCCTCTCAGTCTGCCCTCCACGCTCCTCATCCCTAGTCGTCGTCACGTCCTCCTCTACGCTGGGAGTCCAGCTCGTCATGGTCGAATTCATAAAGACCTCCCTGAAAATGGACCCGAAGCTGCTGGCGGGTCGGCGCCTAGGAGCAGTAGTAGGAGTAGAAGGGGTAGGAGCCGCGGTGGAGTCATCATGGTCGCCGCGGCGGCTGCTGTGTCCTCTTCGACGGCGGCGGCGGCGGATATAGATGCAGGTGATGGACACTGTGGCTACGAGGAGGGCTGATCCTATCACTGCGCCGGCGACGGCGCCGGTAGAGACCGACGAGCGATTGGCTGAAGGGAAGGGATCGGTTGGCGCTGGCGTGGGCAATGGCGATCGCGTCGACGTCGGCGTCGGAGGTGATAAAGTGCTCGACGAATCACCTGGGGAACTGCTCGACGACGGAGGCGGTGGTAAATCGGGAAACAACGACGAGGCAGCGCTGGGTAGGAGGTCTGCAGCACCTCTAATGATCCGGGAGCAGATGTCGGTGATGTCCTGATTTTCGGTCTGTGGAGAGAGAGAGAGAGAGAGAGAGAGTCAGAGATGAAGCGATTGATGCGATCGATGCGATCGATTTGTGCTGGATTGTTGTGACCGTGACAGCCACAGCGACTCACCTGGTTCCCTGCCTGCAGGCACGTCGCGAGCAGGGCAAGTTGGTTCGCCGCCAACGCCTGCTGGATGGCTTCGCGGCTAAAGCTGTTCGCCTCCCGACTGAAGCTGTTCGCGAGCACCGCGGCGTGGACGGATCTGACAGCGTATACCCCAAAGGCAATTGCTACTGCGAAGCCCGCGATTTGCAGCAGGGTGTGGATCACGAATTGGCCTACGGGCGGTGAGACTGTGGCGACCTGGACCATCGTCGTTGGAGATGTGGACGACGCCGAGGACAGCGGGGAGGTCAGATTCGCGAGCGGACCTCGGTGTTGGTGTGGAGTCTTTCTGTAGTTCTATATCGCCCCAGTATCTGAGTGAAAGGTTTGGCTCACCATTGTGGTACTGGCGACATGAAGCAGCGGCAGGACGGACGGAAGGCTCGATCTCACTAAACAGAGGCCTTGTGCAAGGTGTATATCGTATTCTTTTGCACAATTGAAGCTTGTTCTGGAGCGAGCCTTCGTGAGGAGTTCAGCCTGGCTGGACCGACATTAGCGAAACTGTAGGGTAAGTGGCGTCCTTTGTTCGTTACCAAGCTCTCGGCGACAGCCTCATCGACGATGGAAGCAGCCGAGACGCACAGCTCCAGCACGTCTGGGCATTTGCAAATGCAGCGACGCCGAGAGGGAACACGAGGAGCCAAGGCTCGGGGATGGACCGATGTAGGCGAGATTCATGAAGAGGGGATGTGTGGTGGCTTCAGGAGGTTTCGGAGCTCCTAGCTTCCATAAAGTCGCACGCCGACGTGGCAGCACCCAGACTCTCTCCGTGCCGACACGCAGTACAGCTATTACTCCTGCTCGACATTGTAGTGCATTCCGAGTGGCAGAGGGCGTCGTCGTCGGGTGAAGCTGAGAATTGAGGAGACGTGACGAGGCTCGACCGGCGCAAGATGATTGGTCGACGATGTCGTGCTCGCTGCGTCGGCGAGATTCGCCTCTTGACACTCGCTGGTTTTGTACAGTAATCAACGGCTCTCGGAGTCGCTCGAAATGCATGTCATCCTATTGTGAAAAGTGTGTCGTGGGGACACCCCGCTTCCTCTCTCTCATCTGCCATTCTCACATCCAGTATACCTCGACATGGCGGTTCCTCGAGGCGCCCAGATCGCAGCACGACTGCTCAGTCGGGGCTCGAAGCCGTTGAACTCCAATGCTGCTGCCACCCTAAAAAGCCCCGTAGGAGGCACAAGATGGCAGATCAGAAATGCAGCCTCCTTGCACACGAGAGCGCCTCGCCGTGCTCAAGCAGCCTCCGCAGTGCGAGACGAAGAGAACTATGAGCCTCCGGTGTCGTCGAACCCAGCCATGTCCTTTCCGTGCTTGGACGCCCAGGAGCAAAAGACGGCTGCGCTGCAGACCCGGTCGCTTGCCTCGGGCCCAGAACCGTCCTACACTACGGGAAGCCACATGGTCTTCCACAGCGACGAGCCCATATTACTCGACTGGGGCGGGATACTGCCAGAGTTTGACATTGCCCATGAAACCTGGGGGACGTTGAATGCAGACAAGAGCAACGCCATATTACTACATACCGGTCTGTCGGCCTCCAGTCACGCACACAGCACCGAGGCAAATCCCAAGCCCGGCTGGTGGGAGAAATTCATCGGGCCCGGAGCGCCGTTGGACACGGACAAATTCTTCGTCATCTGCACGAATGTGGTGGGTGGGTGCTACGGGTCGACGGGTCCTTCGTCGACAGACCCGTCGGACGGACAGAGATACGCGACCAGATTCCCCATTTTGACCATGGACGATATGGTCCGCGCGCAGGCCCGACTTCTCGACGGCCTCGGGATCACGAAATTGTACGCCAGCGTCGGCGCGAGCATGGGTGGGATGCAAAGCCTGGCGTTTGGCGTGCACTTTCCCGACCGGGTGGGCAAAATCGTCAGCATTTCCGGCTGTGCGCGCAGTCATCCGTACAGCATCGCGATGCGCCACACCCAGCGACAGGTCCTGATGATGGACCCGAACTGGAATCGCGGCTTCTACTACGACGGCATCCCGCCCCACTCCGGGATGAAGCTCGCGCGCGAAATCGCCACCGTGACATACCGCAGCGGTCCGGAGTGGGAGAACCGCTTCGGGCGACAGAGGGCGGATCCCAGCAAGCCGCCCGCCCTGTGTCCCGACTTCCTCATCGAGACGTACCTCGACCACGCGGGCGAGAAGTTCTCGCTCGAATACGACCCGAACTCGCTGCTGTACGTGAGCAAGGCGATGGATCTGTTCGATCTCGGCTGGGCGCACCAAGAGGCCACGAGGGTCAGGCGGCTGGAGAACCAGGCGAAGCTGTCCAGCGTCCGGAGTGGCGCTACCGGACCCCAGAGTGACCCATCGTGCAGTCTCACGTTGCCGAGCAAGAACTACGAGGAGCAGGTCTCCACTGCGCCCATGGACGAGGCCGTCGACGCGGGGCACGGTGGACCGCCGCTGGATCTCGTCAGGGGCTTGGCAGGGCTGAAGGATCATCCTGTTCTGGTGATGGGCGTGGCCAGCGATATCCTCTTCCCGGCGTGGCAGCAAAGGGAGATTGCCGAGACGTTGCGGGCGACGGGGAATCAGAAGGTGACGCATTTTGAGCTGGGTGAAGATATCAGTCTGTTCGGACATGACACTTTCCTCTTGGACCTGAAGCATATTGGCGGGAATGTGGGCAGGTTTTTGCAGTAGGTGTATAGAGAATAGTCATACAGGAACAGAACAACAGATGTAGCGTTGACGGAGGCACATTTACATTTGGCCGTGCTAGGCTACCTGGTAGTCCTTAGGGTCGAGACAAGCCCAACGTGTATATTCCAAGCCCACGGCTTGCTCACGCGACGATAGCCCCAGCCTGGAGCCCTTTCCTTCTCTGCCCATATTCGCGACAACCTCGCCCTTCAACTCTTCGAGTGCAAGATCAAGCCTACAATCAGCCCATACAGCCCCAGGACTTCTCCGAAAATGAGAATAAGCACCATGCCGACGAAGATCCTACTCTGCTGCATGTAGCACCTCACACCCATATCTCCGACAATACCGATGGCGTATCCGGCGGCCAGACCTGCGAGACCAACACTGAGGCCGGAGGCGAGGTGCATGAACCCTGTGAACAAGCTGTAATTCTGCTGTGGCGGCGGACCCATGTCTCCAGCAATGAGGACGGCGATAACCAGGGCGTAGACGGCGATGATACCCGACATGACGACGGGGATCAGGGACTGTCAAGAATGCATCAGAACCCGCGCAAGGCTTGGATGAGTCCACTGGCAGACCTTCATGATCAAATCTGGACGGTACGTTCCCACACCGGCGATGCCGATTCCTGATTTCGCAGTGCCATATGCGGCGCCTATGCCTGTTTCATCTCTTAGCATTGCAGCACGGGGTGTCGGCGTTGCAGGTCCGTACATCCAAAGATCATCTGTCGCGGGCGCAGGCGGTCAGCATGTTCGACAAGCCGTGGGCGTGGGGTGAGTGCAGCTCAACATACCGCAGATGCAATGCCTGCCTGTTCGAACATGTTAGCGCAGCGCGGGCACGAGAGATGGAGAGACCTTTACCATTCCAAAGAAGGGCGCAAAGTTGGGCGAGAGCTCGCTGCCGGGTCCTTGTGTGGTTGTGGCCATGGTGGATGATCAAAGTCGCAGGCTAAGGCCAAGGTGAGGTCAAGGTGAGGTCAAGGTGAGGTGTTGGTGATGTGTAGGTGATATTGTGCAAAGACGTGGTCGAGGTGCTTAAACTATGATGCGACACGCCGCCTGGATCGTTAGCCACAGAGCCTGAGCCCGAGCCGACGCCTAAACCTAGGTAAGCCTAAGCCTACTGTGTACGCCGGGGCCTCAGGCTGCGGCTGGTGCCTCCTGCGTCGCCAGTGAGAAGAAGCTGGACTTGAGGGGAGCAGTTACAGCCAATGGCAACCCCAGTTTCGGCTCGTCTAGCCATCAACGACCATCCGTCGCTCGATCGATTCACACATCTTCTCATCGTAGACACTGACTATGCCATTGCATTTGTTCTCGCATCACTACTGCTCATTAATCCGTACACACGCTCCCACCGTTCTCTCCCTGCTGACATGGTGAGAAAGCACCACTCGGAATCTGTGCGACATTATTCCTGTAATCTCTGACGCTCGCTCGCTCGTGAACCATCGATCGACCACCTGCATCCACCTCGATTCGCTTGCACCACACCGCATACATCCAACCTCGATATCGACCCGGCCCTCTTCTCGACGCTCGCTCTGCTGGTTACAAGGCCGCCATTGGGCCTGTCGCAACCCGTCTTGCACTGGCCGCCTTCTGTTGAAAGCTGGAAGGCTGGGTGGGGAAGACTTGGTGCTTGCAAAAAGAGGAGAATAAAGAAAAAGCCCCCTTGCGCTGCTGCAACATCTCCATGCTCGCTCGATAGCCCCTCTGTCTGGCGATCTCTCCGGAATGAGCATGGCAGACTATGGCCCGCCCGAGTCTCGCTATTATGGCGCGAGAGCGCCGCCTCCCCAGCACGGAGGTCCCGCGGATCAGAGAGATGCCGCCTTCCACAACATCTTCGGTGGCGCGCCTCCTCCGGGGCGCTCTCACACCATGACGACCCAGTCGGCGAACCCCATGTACGATCGAAGCCAGAGCATGACGCTGCAACAGCAACATACCATGTCCATGAGACAAGGCCCGCCGCCTTCGATGCGTCCGATGCCTCAGTCGTACGACCGATCAAACGGCACTGCGCCGGTTCAGCCTTATATGAATGGCACGAACGGTGCTTCAAGGCCTCCTCCGCATAACCCAGCACCTACATTCCCCGATCGCAGACCATATCCTCCGCCTCAACGGATAGACACACGCCCGGGCATTCCCCATCCCATGCAGACGTCGCCGTACGATCGAAAGCCGATCCCCAACCGAATGCCTCCGCCTGCCCTGAACAATGATGCCTACAGGTCGCGGTCGATGGTGCGACCAGGCGAGCCGACGTTGAGTTACCGTCCGCCTCCGAGTAGCTTCCAACAGGGCACCGCCAGTGCTTTCAGGCAACAGCCGTATGCTGGATTGGGCGCGTCAAGAACAACAGCACAGGGAAGACACATACCTGAAAGAGTCGACGGCGACAGATCCATGTCGATGGGTTCTTATGCTCTGGATCGTGACCATACGCAGCAGTTAACAAGCGGAAGAGTGGTGCCTCATCGACGGAAAGAATCAGAATCAGATAGTCCCTTCGCAGATAACCATGCCTCACCCGGCGGGTCTCTCAGTTCGTCCAATTCGCCAGCATACGCCGTGACGCCGAGGGCACGGCGCCCTAGTGAGGGCAGCAATCCGCCCAGGACCATCTCTGCCGCTTCTGCCACCTCAGTCCCGTCTGACCTGACGCCGACAACAACTCTAAACGACTCTCGCAGCAACAGCATGATGAGTAGTAGACCTCCTAATTCATCTCATTCTTCGGGCGGCCAGACAATTGTCCAACGGAAGTCGCCGCTGGTCTATCCTGCCCTTCTGTCCCGCGTCGCCACCGCCTTTCAGGAACGAATTGGCGCCGGCGACAGAACCAAGAATGACCTCACTTACAAGAGTGCTTTCACAGGTGCCGAAGCTGTCGATCTGATCGCCTACATCATCAAGACTACCGACCGAAACCTTGCTCTGCTCCTTGGCCGCGCCCTGGATGCCCAGAAGTTCTTCCACGACGTCACATATGAGCATCGTCTGAGGGACGCTCCGGGCGAGGTCTATCGCTTCAGAGAGACCATGGGTGAAGAGGCGTCGTCCAAAGACGTCAACGGGGTCTTCACCTTGCTTACAGAATGTTATTCGCCGACATGCACAAGAGACAACCTCTGCTATTCAATCGCATGCCCACGCCGGTTGGAACAGCAAGCCCGACTTAACCTACGACCCCAACCCGGCCTTAGGCATTCCAACTCCAAAGGCAGTCTCCATGAAGACGATCAGGAACAAAAGCTGTGGATCAATAGTGTGCCAAAGGAGGTCGCGGACAAGATCGATGACAAGGAGAAGAAGAGACAGGAGGTCATCTCAGAGATCATGTACACTGAACGTGACTTTGTCAAGGACCTGGAATATCTCCGTGATTTCTGGATCAGACCACTTCGTGGAGCTGGCAATGTCAACTCTCCCATCAAAGAAGAGCGACGTGAAAAGTTTGTTCGCACTGTCTTTGGCAACTGCTTGGAAGTCCTGAGTGTCAATGGCAAATTTGCAGAAGAGCTGTCAAAGCGGCAGAAAGAACAACACGTGGTCCACAGCATTGGTGATGTCTTCCTGAAGTGGGTTCCTCAGTTTGACCCGTTCATCAAGTATGGCGCAAACCAGATGTATGGCAAATACGAATTCGAGAAAGAGAAAGGCTCCAACCCGGCGTTTTCACGATTCGTCGACGAGACTGAACGCCTCAAAGAGTCGAGAAAGTTGGAGTTGAACGGATACCTCACGAAGCCAACCACGCGACTGGCACGATACCCTC
Organism: Cladophialophora carrionii CBS 160.54; assembly: GCF_000365165.1. Lineage (NCBI taxonomy): Eukaryota > Fungi > Ascomycota > Eurotiomycetes > Chaetothyriales > Herpotrichiellaceae > Cladophialophora > Cladophialophora carrionii. The sequence continues at coordinate 316,046 of NW_008481829.1, forward strand.
TCCTGCTGGACAATGTTCTGAAGTACACGAAAGATGACAACCCAGACAAGAAGGACATTCCGAAGGCTATCGGTCTGATCAAAGATTTCCTGGCTCGAGTCAACGCCGAAAGCGGCAAAGCAGAGAATCACTTCAACCTGGTCCAGTTGAATCAACAGCTCAAGTGGAACGCTGGAGAATACACGGATCTTAAGCTGACAGAAGAAAATCGCGTCATCCTCACCAAGATGAGCTTCAAAAAGTCACCCACCGACAACGCCGAGGTGCAGGTCTATCTGTTCGATCATGCCGTGCTCATGTGCAGAATCAAGACTGTGAACAAGCGGGAAGAGCTGCGGGTCTACAGAAAGCCCATTCCGTTGGAGCTTCTCGTTATCGCTGAGATGGATCAAGTCATTCCTCGTCTGGGCATCGCAAAACGCTCTTCATCTAGCTTGATCCCCGGCACCAAGCCGTCTTCATCGAACACACCTGGTCAGAAAGAGGTTTATCCGATCACTTTCCGTCATCTCGGTAAAGGTGCATACGAACTACAACTGTATGCCACCTCGGTCACTCAACGCAAGAAGTTCATTGAACTCGTCGAGGAACAACAGAGCAAGCTTCGCCAGCGCAGCAGTTCCTTCTACAACAAGACTATCCTGTGCGAAAGTTTCTTCAATGCTCAGAATCGCGTCAATTGCCTGGTCCCGACCGACGGAGGCCGCAAACTCATCTACGGGACCGACAACGGCATCTACATCGCTGATCGATGGCCGAAAGACAAATCGATCAAGCCTAAGCGCATTCTCGACGCCACCCAAGTGTCACAAATTGACACGTTGGAAGAGTACCGGCTGCTGTTGGTGCTGTCGAACAAGACTCTGACTTCGTACCCCTTTGATGCTCTGGACCCGAATAACCAGAACCCACTGGCAACGAGACCTCGCAAAATTCAGGGTCACGCCAATTTCTTCAAAGCTGGAATTGGTTTAGGGCGCCACCTGGTTTGTTCCGTCAAGACGTCGGCATTGTCCACGACCATCAAGGTGTACGAGCCTATGGACGACCTGAATAAGGGCAAGAAGAAGCCGGCAATCAGTAAGATGTTTGCTAGCGGTCAAGATGCTCTGAAACCGTTCAAGGTTAGTTGTACTACAAACACGCTTGTATGCTTGCATATGCTAACGTTCGGCCCAGGAATTCTACATCCCAGCCGAATCAACATCGGTACACTACCTCCGCTCAACACTCTGCGTTGGCTGCGCCCGAGGCTTCGAGGTCGTCTCGTTGGAAACCACCGAGCGGCAATCTCTTCTCGACCAAGCCGACACATCCCTTGACTTTGTTACGCGCAAAGAAAACGTCAAACCCATCCACATTGAGCGACTTAACGGCGAGTTCCTCCTCAACTACTCTGACTTCAGCTTCTTCGTTAATCGCAACGGATGGCGCGCCAGACCGGACTGGAAGATTACGTGGGAAGGGACACCGCAGGCTTTCGCGCTGAATTACCCTTACATCTTGGCATTCGAGCCGAGTTTCATTGAGATTCGCCATATCGAGACGAGCGAGTTGATCCACGTCATGACGGGGAAGAACGTACGGATGCTGCATTCGAGTACGAGAGAGGTGAGTCTCGACATTACACCCTGGGCTCCTGGAGCTGTGCTAACCACCGTCAGATTTTGTACGCTTACGAGGACGAAATGGGCGAGGATGTGATTGCTAGCCTCGACTTCTGGACCCAGGCTCAAGGTAATTAGAGCTCGGAAGGCTGGACGGGCAGATTGGAAACCTGCGTCTTCATATTCTGCCGACTCGGCTGCTTAAGGATACGGTTGGGCTGGCTTCGGTTGAACCATAGATGATATCACGCGGGCAACCCAGGCAACTCGGCCTATGGACTTGGAGACCATATTGGCCAATTCTTGGAATGAATTGAAATGGGACCGCGTCATATCTGTGCAGCTGAGCGATGGAGATAATGGGCGGACAAAGTGCCATGGATGACATCAACAGAGAAACGAGGAGATGCATGAAATGTGAAGATATCGGGTTGTGCAACTGTGTCATAACGAGTCACTTTCTCTCGTGATGTCGAGGACCAAGCCGGAGAGAGAGGCAGAGTCAGCCGATCCAAAAGGTTTAGTCTCTTTCACTGATCATCAGCCATGATCCTTGACATCTGTCAGTGATGTATTTTTGACTTTTCCACTCGCAGCCTTGTCGATCCTGCAGGCCCGCAGGATGTATCTGCGATGAGCAACTGCCACATACATTAAGAAAGAACTGTGTAACGAGCGCATGCCGCCTTTGACCTTGACGGTGAGTAATATGTATGTATTGCATGAGAGTCCGGGCCGTGGTCGTCGTCATCGTTCCGGGGCTCAGCCACCTCTCGCAATTCCATCCTGCAACTACGGAGTATTCAACTGCGCTATGTTGGAAATGTGGAAACTCGGAGCCAGCCATGCCATTGTCGCTGACCCGGAAGCCCGCACCTGGGGACGCGGCCTGTCCGAGACACGGCCAAGCGCCTAAAGACTCGCAGCCGGGACGCCGAAAAGCTTAGCTGGATTGCGTATGTCGGGCCTTGGATGGGGCAGTTGTACTGGTGCCCACTATTGGCGCTATGCCTCAATGCAGGCCCATCAGTCACCTGAAACAAGATGCATGCGCAATCACTTTTTGTGGTCAAACGGGCTCGCTGCCGTTGAGATTTCCATATTCTGGCGCATGCTTTCCTCTCTCTCTCACACATCGCTATCTCGGGCAGTGTCTTCGCTCCCTCTTTCATTCCTTGATCGACAGGATCAGGACACCTAATTGCGACAAGCGCTCCTCGGCTGTCTTCCCTGTTCTTTGCTTCGTCCTCCTGGTCTTGCACGATTTGGTACTTGCGGCTGGACCGTAGACGCGGCACAAAGAGATGGTACGATAATCAGAATGTCCTGTCACCTATACTCATAGGGGTGTTTTCCACGCCGCTCTGCCGAAACCTCCGACCCCTGCCAGCTGTCACAACCCTTCGGGACTGTCCGAAGTCGACCTGTGGCATATGTGGCCGCCTCGGAACTGCTGCGAACGAACCCGACGGTGACAGCCCTGTCACTGGCCTCGACCGGATTTGTAACAAGCTCGGGTCAAGGGCGCGGGCACCTCCCTCATGGCCTTGTCCAACTCATGGAAGCGACCAGCGCTCGTCGCTGCGGTCTTCATAATACTGTTCCTCCTGCTGCGACGGTCGAGTATTGCGCCTGGCACTCCCGAGGTGGCACTTACTGCGGAACAAGGTCAACCCGCTCGATCATATCCTCCCCCCAAAGCCCCGAAGGCAGCTCACGAAGCTCAACAGCTCATTCATGATGTGCCGAGAAAGTCTCTCGATGAAAAACTGCGATACCATTTCCCCTACGACATCGAATCCAAGTTCCCCGCGTACATATGGCAGACGTGGAAATATGGACCTGACTCGGGAAAATTTGAAGAGAGGTTAAGACCGTTCGAGGCATCGTGGTCCACCCTCCACCCTGGGTTTGTCCATGAAGTCATCACAGATGAGGCCGCACTGCACGTCATTAGTTACCTATACGCGTCGGTACCGGAAGTTGTTGAAGCATACGAAGCCATGCCCCTTCCTGTCATCAAGGCCGATTTCTTCCGCTACCTCATCTTGCTCGCTCGTGGGGGGATCTACAGCGACATTGACACCCAGGCACTGAAGCCCGCCACCGAGTGGCTGCCCCCCAACCTGGACACGTCTACAGTTGGGTTGGTGGTTGGGATTGAGGCTGATCCTGATAGGGAAGATTGGAACGACTGGTATGCTAGGAGAATACAGTTCTGCCAATGGACAATTCAATCGAAGCCGGGACATCCCGTCTTGCGAGACATTGTGGCCACCATCACCAAAGACACGCTCCGAATGAAGGAGGCGGGAAGCCTGCGCAAAGGTAAAGAACCGCCAAAAAGCATCATGGAGTACACTGGACCAGGGGTTTGGACAGATGCACTCTTCTCATATTTCAACGACCGTGAGTACTTTGACTTCAGCGCCCGGGGGACGAACGTGTCATACTCGGACTTTTTCGACATCAGGGAGCACAAGAAGATCGGGGATGTCGTTGTGCTCCCCATCACCAGCTTCAGCCCGGGTGTTGGCCAAATGGGCGCTGAGGGGCCGGATGACCCAATGGCCTTTGTGAAACACGAATTTGATGGTATGGCTCTCCTGAACATCTTGTGTTGCGTCTTCCTGCATCCGCTAACAAAACCGCAGGATCTTGGAAGCCAGAAAGCGAACGCATGAAAGATGGCTGATAGTGTGCGAACCCTGACAACAAGCTCCATGAACATAAACTTTGACGGCCGACTCTTAAGTGCGTGGCGTTTTATCTGTATAATGGGCCATTGAACGCCCTGGATGGTCATAGACATAGAGAACCACATCAACTACGGACAGGAGGAGTGTTGGCACACGGACCGCACAGCACATAGCAATGCGCACGAATACGTATGAATGTGAGCAAGAATGTCCTTCTCGCATTCGGACGTGCTTCTTGGTCTGTAAAGCTGCCGAGGGCAACAGTAATTCTCAGGGACAGCCACGCCGCACGATGCGCCACCAGCTTGCGTCTTATTTTATTTGATGCCCGAGTCTTGACAGCCGTGACAGCTCAAAGTCCCGCAGCAGTTGAGCTACTCTAGGATCGAGTTGCCGTTTCGGAGCTTCATAGCGCGGCAGCAATAGGCAAAGTGTTGCCGAAAGGAGCATCTTGCCAACGCTCTGCCCTTTCCCATCCCACGCCCTGGTCCGCAATACGTCGCCAGGTCGGTGGCAGCTCGCCTGTTTTGTCTTGATCGGTTCCAACATGGCTTGGTGGTTGTTTCATCGCCTCATCCACTCGCGATCGTTCGCCTCCACTCACAACAGTGACGTGATGCGCGGCGAGCTGGCGTCTCGCTACGAGGCGACTTTGACGCATCTGTGCTAGGGACTAGTTAGGTACTGGGTAATCGCCCGTGCTCCATACTGCACGCTCTGTCACTAGCAAACTGCTGGCGCAGCCGGGCAGGTGGGTAGGAGGCGGGCTGCGCTGCTCAGTCACCGTCTCCTACAGTAACTGCATCATTGTGCGATCTTGCGTCTGTTTGTCTTCTTCACTTGTTTGCTCCTTTCACACCTGTGCCTGTGGCTGCTCCGGTGCCTTTTCCCACACTCCCCATTGCACGTCCCTGCAGTGATCCTCGTCTCCTCTGCAGCTAGCCAACATCACTGCCTCACCGCTAGAATCCCGTTGCCTTGTAGCCCCTCCTCTGGTCGCAAACTGCATGCGGTCGGCCACCACCACTACCACATCCTCCTCCTCTCGCTCGCCATGATCTCCCGGTTCAACGACCGATAGTATCCTTCTCCCAAAACATGCACACTGGCTGCTCCGATGAGCACAGCGACGCTTCAGACGCCGCAGCAACAGCAGCCGCAGCGCGCGGCTTCCGCGCAAGGTCATAGGCAGTTCCTGCGCACCAGCAATCCTCACAACACAAGAAGCGCGTCTCATCCCCATCCCAGCCGCCAGCACGAAAAAGATCAGATCCAGAAACATGCCGATCCAGCCCGATCCAAGGAGGTTATGCCGCCCGAGGATGTCTCCAGGCTACCAGAAGAGAAGGGCCTGGGCAAATCATCGCCGTCCCTCAAGCTCTCAGATTTCGAGCTGATGAGGACGCTGGGAACTGGTACGCCAGGAAACTCGTTGGCTTCTTGTCGTCGGCACTGACACATTTTCGCGCAGGCACGTTTGCACGAGTCTGGCTATGTCGCTTTGCCAACCCTCACCCGGAGGACAGGAACAAGGTGTTCGCGCTCAAGGTACTCAAAAAAGTCGACGTGATCAAACTAAAACAAGTCGAGCATGTCCGGAACGAGAGAGATGTCCTTGCAGCCGTGGCCGGCCACCCATTCATCACGACCCTCGTCAGTTCTTTCTCCGACGATACCTCGTTGTATATGTTGCTGGACTATACGCCTGGCGGGGAGATCTTTTCGTACCTCAGGCGCGCCCGCCGCTTTCCTTTCTCGACCGTCCAGTTCTACGCCGCCGAAATCACCCTGATTTTGGCTTACCTCCACGAGGTTCAGTTCGTGGCATACCGCGATCTGAAACCGGAAAACATCCTGCTCGACGTAGACGGGCACCTGAAACTGGTCGATTTCGGGTTTGCCAAATACCTCCCGCCCGCGTCCGAATCATCTTCGGAGAACGGGAACGGTCAGAGCACTACTCTCCAGAAACTAGGTACCGAACACCCCGAACCGCAAGCCAACGGCGCCGGCGTCACCTACACCCTCTGCGGTACACCCGAGTACCTCGCCCCGGAGGTGATACGCAACACCGGCCACGGCACCGCCGTCGACTGGTGGGCTCTGGGAATCCTGGTCTACGAAATGCTCATCGGCCAGCCCCCGTTCTGGGATCAAAATCCCATGCGCATCTACGAGCAGATTGTGGCCGGCCACATTCGCTTTCCGACCGCGCATCCCACGCAGCACGGCCACCGCCATAGTCTCCATGTGCCTCGTGCGGCGAGAGATTTCATCCTCGCGCTGTGCAAGACCGATCCGACGCAACGGCTCGGCCACATTGCTGGGGGCAGCAAGCGGGTCATGTCCCATTATTTCTTCGACGGCGTCGACTGGGACGAGATTTACTACCGAAAACGGCGGGGCCCCATCATCCCCCGGGTGGAGTGGGAGGGCGATGCCGGCAATTTCGACGAGTATCCCGATCCCGTGGAGGGCGAGGAGAGCGAGGGCGGACGCGGACGGTATACGGACGAGTTACGAGCCGAGTGGGAGGAGGCCTTCAAGGACTTTTAGCCCACGCCATGCCAGGATTTTACGTCTTAAATTTGACGACTACGTATTGGAGACGCCGGGGTTCACGGAGGCAAAGAAGGGATCAGGACTTTGGAAGGGGGAAGATAATTGCGTGTGGCATGTGGCGTGTTTCACGTACAATACAGTAAGTAAGTACCTAGACGGGTGTGTTTGTGCTTCTTGGTTGCGCGGTCATTTTCTTCTGTAAGCAGCCAAAGTAGCCTCAGGGTTGGGTCGGCTGGGGTTGGGTGATCTCTTGAGAGAGCTGGAGCTGATGTCCCCCTTCTTCCCTCTCAGTCTAGTCCAGCCGCTGCTCATACAGCTTTGACATATGTAATCATATCAATGTGAAGAAAAATGAAAGACACCTGTTTCTTACGCTGACGGTCTGCCACAGACATGAATACGGACATGATTGACTGAGGTCGAGAACCGAGTGAGGCCATGGAACAAGAAAATATTCCTCTCAAGGCTGTTCGGCCCCGAATGATATCTGACTCTGACTCGAATACGGAGTAGCCACGAGCAATATCCGAGCCATCAGCTGCAGATCGCGCACTCCAGATCCGGTCCGGTAACCGTTCGTGAGCTCTTTCTTGTCCTTTGCCAGCTCACGTTGAAAAAGGCCAAACCTGAGATCGAAGCTAGGTTGGCAACAAACTCATTTCTGGGGAGCCATTGCAAGGGTAAGGCCACATATTGACGCGTGGGACATCAACCGAAGTGAGGTGCCTCGCATGTGGAAAATCGTGCAAAAATGTCGCAGGAGGTAGATTTAACTGCGGTTGGGGACAGGTTGTCAACCACGATATGGTTCTAGAAGAGAGGATGAAAGATGTATGTGTCTATGAGTTTGTCTGTTGTCTCTATCTTGTCGTACACCGGATCAGTTGCTTGGTTGTTCCGACGAGGCTGTCATCACAAATGCAAGGCTGAATCTCGTCTGGAGTCTCCTTTGCGGGGAAGTGTTTGCCATAATCAAGGATGTCACCGTACTCTGTATGCGAGCTCGTCTTCTTCACGCAAAGTCTTCTACTTCGTCTGTGCTTCTACATTGACACAGACAAGCCCAACACAGCTCCCTTTACAGCAGTGCCAATATTAGACGCCTAGCACCCTCCTCTCACCGCCGCCTCAACCTCGCCTTCAGCTCATCTACGTCCGCTGCATCCATAGCACCATGCGCCATATATCCTAGTGGGATGACAACATGGCGCAGCCTACAGATGACTTGATATCTCAGGTGTGCGCGATCACCGCGTTAGACGAGGAGAGTGCAAAGGTGCTACTAAAGGTGAGGTGGAACGTTTGCTGCGAGGCTTCGGTCGAACAAATCCTGACTTGTGCGTGGCTCTAGAAAAACAACAACGATGCCAACAATGCGATTAATGCTTGGCTGGAGAACCCCGAGAGATCGATCATACCAGAGCCGGTAAGCCAGTCGCCAGCTGCGTCAGGTGTTGAGGACTGGTTGTCTAAGGGTGCGTACGCAGGCTCCCTCCAATCACTGGCAGGATCAAGACAATATCCCATGTAAGACGGACGACACATTCTCGACCCGAGCCGTCCAGCTCTTGGACATGATCCACTGATGAAAGCTCTGCGAATAGTTCAAGATGACGCGACCATGGGAGGAATGGCCGGGCTGTCACGGCCGCCTTCTCGAGTCGACAGTTCGCGGCTGGACCTATCTGGGGAGCATGCCGCAGCGTCTACGAGCAATGTCAAGACCCTGAAAGAGCAAGAGGAGATGAACGACCCAGACATTCAGCGAGCCATGGCCGAATCACTCGGGCAGACCCTGCCAGCACAAGAGAATGGAGTCACGCAAACCGGAGCAACGTTCGGCCCTGCGAAGCGAGATTACAACTACGAACCAAACAGCTGGGCCCTTACCACGTATTCGACCTCGCGCGAGATCATCGAACATCCACCACCCTCCAAGAGGCGAAGGATAGGCGATGCACCGGCATTCTTACGTGGCTCGAAGGAAACAGGCTACCTAGGGCCTTTGCTTACCATCTACCACAACATCCCACTTGCACGAGAGGCTCTCCTGATGCCTGCTTTGAGGGTCCACGCCTATGCCCACGACAATAGTTGGTGGTCTGGAGCGACCGACGAGAACACGAAGGCCCTGTCCACCGACAATACTCTTCGCATCGACCAGAACGAGTGCAACCTGCTTACCGAAGTCCAGTGTCTCATGGCTTTTCTTGACAGGACGACTCGCGCCTACGGTAGTGTTGATGCCCTGGCCGACCTACAGGCTGTCCGCAACGGAAATGGCGATACGCTATTTCACAAATTCCTCGAGGCTTGGGGTTCTGCGGCCCTTAAACAGGCTCCTCAAGAGCAGCTCACCCAGGTCTTCAGTTCCATAGCCGTGAAGGCCAACGGTCCGACCGACGACACGGCTGTCGAGAAGACGCTGTACTGTGTCGACCCTTTCATCAACCACCACCCGAACGAGACACTCACAGACCTGCTTGACAACACCATCTGGAATGATGAGATTGGCAATATTGATGACGTGTGGATCAGTCATTGTGCCGAAATATTTACTGTTCGACTGCAGGAGCCGAACACGGCCTCCAGGACTGTTGACATTAGCCTCGATCCGGTGTGGTATGCCGATCGTTACATGTACGACTGCAGAGAGGAAATGCAGCAAATACGCAGACAAGTACAGGCGATCCGGCGGCAAATCGAACAACTGACTCATATGCAACGCCGCTGCCAACTCTTCAACTCGAATAACCGGGCCCTAGACGTGGGCGAGGTCCTCAATGCTGCAGTCAAAGCGGCCAGCGTGGCAGCGAGCAGGAGCTCTGCGTCAAACGGCTTTCTTGATAGCCGGTCGTCTGAGTCGGGGAACACAGTTACACAGTCTGACGTGGAGGAGCTCAACTCCGAGTTGCAGGATGTGCTTTCAAAGATCCGTCAGAGGTTGGCGCTCCTGGAGCAAAAGAAGGATGAGCTTCGTGCAAGGAGCCGTCAAATCACAATGCAACTGACCATGCCCACCCCAGAACGTCCGGACGTCCCACATCGTAAGTACACGCTTCAAGGCGTTGCCACCAAGCCGGGAGTCACCTACTTCCGCCGCTTGAACCAGAACATTGATCTCCTGGAACCGGACCACCTGGGTGAGGAAGGAATGGGTTACGAATGGTGGAAGGCCTCTTGGCGGCAGGAAGAGGTTCAACGCGTACCACTACATCCACCCTTAGTCGGGCCCGTCACCCTGGCACAAGCCGCAGGTGGAGGCAATTCAGATCTCGGCAGCTCGACACCGTGGTCGATAGACCGTGTCTTCGAAACCGATGTCCTGGAAGCCGTCAAGACGGAATACAACTCCGTCCTGCTCGTTTACGCCAACGAAAACGCCGTGCGTTTCCGCGGCAGTGGGCTGAGTCTGGCACTCCGACACTTTGTCGACCGCGATAATCAGGCGTTTGCAGAGGATTTGCAGCAAGAGATGGGCCCGTTACCTGCATCATCTGCTGATCGCGAAGCCGAGGCTGAATTTGAAGACGTTCCCCTGATCGATCCAACGAGGTCCAGCAGCTCAGTGCGTGAGCTGACGCCCATGTCGACCTCGAGCCCGGACCAGGACGAAGAGGGTCAGCCGTCACTCAAACGGGCGAAAGAGGGTAGCACAAGCGACCTTCTTGAACAACCACCTTCGTACGAAGAAAGCGTCGGTAAACACGAGATGACTGAGAAAAAAGAGAATAAAATCGGGCTCTATGCGGAGAAACTGCTCCAGCGCTACGGAAGCGAGACCGACAAGGTAACAGGCGAGAAGGACAACAGCGGCGACTTCTTGCATGTCGAAGATTCGCGGTGAAAGCCTTCTCGCAGAGACTTTACCGCGGGACCAATGAACCAATATCTTGCACGGCTGACGCTGGCTGGGATAGAACGTGGTGAGAGAAGCGACTGGGGTCAAGGTGATATCTGTCTGGAACTCTTTTCCGCTGCTAGGAAAGCCAGCGAATTATTTCGAACACTCCATGTTTCAGAGCAGTGTTCGGCACGTTTCTGTAGCACATGGCGGAATCTAGAGGTCACACAGTGAGGGATGAAACCGGCTGGAGAATGGCAAGTTGGGGTTACACAGCATATTAGCAGTCGTCCGCTCGGCTGCCACGTGTTGCGAAACCCCGTCGAGGCCATGTGACACAAGTTGTCGTTGAATGTTGATCGGTGGGCAACGACTCTCGAGGGACAGACAGGGTCATGGTCCTGCACAGATTTGGCGACGCTGCGGGAAAGCTATGGTTGCCTGGCGATAGTCAGGCTTGATGCGGGACAAGCTTGTATTGGCACGCTATCAATCTGCAGGAATTGCACACTCAGCAAACACTGCCAATTCGGGGGAGGTTAAGTCTCATGACCATTCATGGAGAATCCTGGTAGAGATCAAACAGGAAAGAATGATGGCCGGATCAGGAGAGGAAGCAAGTGAAAGTGTGCATGGCGCAAGTTGAAGTCGCTCTCTGAGGCACTAGGACTGTCAGCTGGCGCCTTGTTGCCCCGTCCTGCTCATTCTGCTCATTCTGCCCATCTTCATGTGACTGGAGTTTCCCTTTGTCTTTTCGAGGAAATCACTGCTTGGGGCCTCGGAGTGTAACGCGAGCCACACAACGGCGACTTGCGAGTGCTTTGTTTCGGCGACGCCACCACCGCTGGCGAGAAGGTAGAATCCCAACAGCAAAGTCTTTGCCCGCCTCGGACAGCCAGTAAGCGCAGCATTTGTAAACAGCTAGAACTGGCACTGCCTCACTGCCGCTTGCAACAACAGCGATAGGGATTCCAGCAACCCGTGCACGCCGGTGCAACGCCCTAAGTCGCACTACGGAAATGCACAAGCTGATTCCGGGCACCCTATCAAGGGTTGGATTTGCAGCATCTGCCGCGAGCTAGAGTCAGATGCAATGCGTGTTTGAAGATCGTCGGACTTTTAGAGCATGCAGCCGGTACGAGTACAGGAGGGCCAGAGGGGGCGCCAGAGGGTAGTGGGGGGGGCGCTGCCCAGCTTGCCCCTCGCTACTCGCAACTCCCAGGTACCGAGCACGACCGGGGTTTGGCAGGTCGGACCCAGCAGAAAGGATACCGCCTTCTTGGGGGACGCGCTTGTGAGCTGCAGTCGACGTCAAAGTCACCAGAAGTAACTTTGGGCCGAGGCCTCCGTCATGTCGCTCCTTCGAGGTGTGGAAGTCCCGATATCGAGCGCGGCGGTGATCGAGAGGGGCTAGTATTGCTCATCCGCTGGTGCGCAGAAGGCTGGACGGAGTGCTGGGAACAAAGTCTAGTGTGGTAGCACAGCGTTCACAGTCCGGAGCAACCGCCAATTGCTGTTTCAACTGCACCCAATCGGATGTTCAGCAGCAGTGAATAGGACAGTCAAGCGAGTCACCTCCGAGCGTTCGTGGCTATGTACCCAGTAGAGGCTGAACTGGCGGTCGAGATAGACCGAATCAGCACATGGCACTCGTCTGCACGTTTTGTAGACCTCTGTACACAGTAGCGGTGCTGCAAGGAAGAACCCAGAGTTTGGCCCTGGCCGATCCCGTCGACGAGACTCCTTCCCCGAATGCGCGGTATTGGAACATCCAGCCGCCTACCAAGAGCGCGACTGTTATCGCCAGTTGGGCCGAGATGCGTTCTTGGGAGGGTGGAAGAGGACTAGAGCCAACGCCCTATAGCCGGGCAACAGGGATCTGGGCAATAACCCAGTGGGCCACCCGGGGTTGAGGACATGCATCCTGGACCAAGCAGACCATGTCGAGGCCTACCGGGTACCTTAGTTTGGAGGGACCCAAGAGGGGGACGGACGGCTGAGATGAGTGCGCAACAGCCGCTAATTACTGTACTCGTACTCAGTACGGAGTACCTTTGGTGCTTATCACACTACTCACGAGGTACCTAGCTCCCCGAGGCCTGCCTGAAGCAGGCCGTGGACGGCGAGTCCTGGGTAAGACTAGGCGGTCCTTGGTGATGCCGGGGCGTGGTTGCTTCAGCAGGACGAGGCCACCCAGAGAGTCCCCGGCGAACAACAGTGACTCCCCGTCTGCAAGAGCTGTCGAAGCCATGTATGCACCCAAAGGAAGCCCCCAGAATCAGCCAACAGAATGAGAACACAGACACACGGTGACTAGCGCAACAGCTTGTTTGAAAGTCCAGCATCGGCTTCTTGACGGCGACTTGGGTCCAAGCCTGGCTTCTGCCGCCTTTACGCTTGGATCTCCCTGCGGCAACCAACGGGGGAGCGCAGTTTATCACACTTCGGCTCATGAGGCTTCACTCGTTGGCTGCGTTACTATCGCAAAAGGACACAAGCGTGATTGACCCCATCCCTTTGACAACTCTGACCGGTCCCACCCACGGCGCGCAGATTGCCTTGCCACATCCACCATACCCAGTACAGCCGCGATCCTGACGACGCGGACTGTGCGCAACAGTCCGAGTGGTATCAGATTGTCGGATCTTCGATTGCCGGCGACGACACTGGTGAGCTACGTGCGTGTCCAGGACCTGGCCGTCGAAGCGGATACCTGATCCTATGCAGAGCGCCGACTGCACGGTCCCGAGTTGACAGCGATGGACTGACATTTCCTTGAGCTTAGGATCCCCACCCTCTGTCCAACCACAAAAGCCAATGTGAATGCTGGCAACAATGGCTAATTAGCACGGAATCATCATGGGCATGTCGATGCAGGGCCCCAGACGCTGTCACCTCCACGACGTCCTCGATCGACCGGCATCCGAATCCCAGTCCTCCGTTCGCAGCCTTCCCGAAATCGGTCTCTTCATGTGATGATCTGCCAGAGACTGTTCATATCTGCAGTCAATCACACCTGCTCCCCACCGATCCTCTCGAACCTCTGCATATCCTCCGTCCTCGTACCCGTACGGGGTATCTCGACTCGGCGGTCCGCTAGAGGCTTACATACTTCGGGAGAGCAATGTTGAGGCACAAACCCCTCCTCGACTTCGACCAGTGAGCACCAAGAAATAGCTCCGTATGCCATGCGGCCTCCTTAGCGTGGTGTATCGCTTGCCCAGTGCCCGGCTTCATCCCCACCACCCGGTCGCCGCGCGATCGCGAATTGTATCTCACCCAGCCCATCCTGCGCCTCCAGCTTGGCCTTCGGCTCCATCTGCAAGCCTCCACGGTGCCGGATTGGCACGATTGATCATCCTGGCGTCTGCCAAACACAGACTTTCACCACGCCTAGCCATTCTTTATCGCTCCTATCGACAGGGCCACTCGACGCTTGCCAAAATATTCCGTTGTCGTTAGAGTCGCGATTCCACTGCACCTTGGACTTCCTGGCAATCCTGAGCCTCTCGCCTCAGCTCCTTCTTGCTGATTGTCCTCCATCCCTTTCCCAGAGTTCCTACTCTCGTTATACATCCTCCTAGTTCGAAGCCTTTGATATCGCGATCGTCCTTGCGCTGGCTTCTGATCTTCGTTCGGCTGCTGTCCCACTTCACCCTCCTCGGTTCAACTCGCTTTGCGACGGATCCAGTGCTAACGGGACGGTGTTGTATACTGAGCCTCGCTCCGGAAGGCGTCCTCGTCAAGCGTCACTCGTCACCTGGCATGTCAGCATCGAACCGATAACAATCTCGCTTTTGCGCCGGAAACAATCCGAGCCGTCGTGTCACCGTTTCAGGTCTCACGGTATTACTGCACCGGTTTCCCAGCCAGTGACGCATAGTCTCTTTGATATCAGACTCTTGACTTCCGGTACATGACCCTCAACGGCGCTCTGGAGCTCGAACTCGGAGATCGAGACGGGTCGAATACACAGTAGCGGAAATTCCAGCTCTGATTTAGTTGCGTGCTGGTGCCACTTCGTCCGCACTCAACTTCACCGGAAACGAGGGAGTGGTCCTTGGACCATACCTGACCCGAAATTCATCGGACGACCACGTCACTCGCCTCAAATCGGTTTCATTGCGTCGACCAGGTCGGACGCGCTGCACTTCCCCTTGCCGCGCAAAGCATGACTGCGATTGCTCTCAGCCCTCTCGAAACACGCATACTCTCCAGCTTCGCAAATACATACGCCATGGCCTTGCCCCCTACAGGTATTGAGGTTGCCGCGGCGGACAGACGGATGTCGAGCGCGAATGAAGCCGCTCTGGCGGCGCTGCCAACCATTATGCTGCGACGCCTCCCACGGCATACCAGTCCTGAGGCAGTACGCACCATGCTGTTGTTCGCCAAGGACCTACAAGATACAGAAATCGTCCCGAACGAATACGACGAGGACGTCGGTTTTGCGACCGCAATCGCCCGATTTTCCTCCATCGCCGGTGCGTCCGAAGCCCAAGCGATGCTGGATGGCAAGCCCAACACAGCCGGGCAGGCCAAAATGATTGTGGAGGTCATATCAATTCCATCCATGGCCACGATCCCCCGGCGCAATACAATTGATCCTCTCTCAGGCCGCAAAGTGGCACAGCCGGTGTCACCTCCCATTACCAGCGCTCAGAAGTCGTCCCGCTTCAACGGCACCTTTCAGGCCATGGACAAGACGTCTCCCCCATTGATCGGATCGCCCCTGGAACATGCCACTTCCGACAGTTCGCAATCACAGGCGATGTTCTCGTCTCTGTCGCCCGTGGCCAGCGCGATGGCGGACCGGCCCAGGGCGAGCGGCAAAAAGGTCATCGATGAGGATGGCGCAGATGATGATACAGGCGAGCTCATCAAGGACCCACTGGCATATATGCATGGCTCTTCTACGAATGGCGCGGCGAAGAAGCCGACGAGCCAACACATGCCGACGGCAGCATTTTCGGCGCTTTCTTTGAACACCAATATCGGCAATGGCGCGGCGAGCAACTACGTGTCCCCACGATCCACCGTTGGGCCCAGAACACCTCACTCACAATTCCCCACGATGGGTCCTAGCGGGCCCTACCCGCAACCTTTCATCCGACACAATTACCCCCCGGTCAATCCCGCCGACCAGAATCCGCCATGCAATACTCTTTACGTCGGGAATTTGCCGATTGACACATCCGAGGATGAGTTGAAAGCTATGTTCTCGAAGCAAAGGGGTTACAAAAGACTGTGCTTTCGGACCAAACAGAACGGGCCCATGTGTTTTGTGGAGTTTGAGGACATTTCATTCGCGACGAAAGCTTTGAATGAATTGTATGGCGCGCAGCTCCACAACAGTGTCAAAGGCGGCATTCGCTTGAGCTTTTCCAAAAATCCACTGGGGGTGCGAGCGGGCCAGCCTGGCAGCAACAGCCCGCCCACGCCCTTGAGCGCCGCTGGACCACTGGGCGTCAATGGGTACACGAACATGACGCCTGGTGGTTTCTCTACAGCCAATGGACCTCCACCGGGGCTTTCGGCACCACCTGGACTGAATATGGGCGTCGCGAGCGGAGGGGTTCCCCAGGCCGCGTTTGTCAACCAAGGCTTCTCGGTCGGCAACTCCCCCGGGCCTAACATGCGGGGGATACCTATGAGTAATGGCGCTCAAGCGCCGGGAATGGGTGGCATGTACCCTGATTACATGCTTGGGAGGTAAAGGGAAGGATCCTCGATCCTGGCGCAGAGGGATGAGTGGGTTTTGAGTGCCCCTTCCACCGGACGCATCATTCCGAGTCTCGGGGCCCTTCGGATGCTCTGCGTAGAGTTACCCGATAGTGGGCAGTCCTCTGTTCACTATCAGAGGTTGCTATCTATGTCGGCGAACTGGGTCAGAATCAGTGTTGGTGGGGTTGTTGTTGTTATGTGATTTTCAGCACAAAGATTCCCCTTTCAGCAATCAACGAGCGGACGGGCAAGCGAACTGGCGTTTACATTGAGCTTGAAGCGGCAGACTTGGACAGCAAGGGGGAACCACAGACACCGGAGAAGGAGGACAAGGTTTATTCATCATGTGCTCACTGTCATTATCGGAACGTTGTCATTGGCATCGTCGCACTGGGTTGGCCTAGGGAGTGAGGACCACCTTGAGGTTTGTTTATTGTGTGGGAAAGTGGCTTTACGAGCAATGGGAGGATTGTCATGGCGGGTGTGAGACATGCATTGCGCCGGAATGGGATGCGACCGGGTTCTCTTGTTGATGATCTTCGATGGCATTCTTGTGCATAGCTTACGACGCGGACATGTCAGTTTGTGGACTTGGTAGAAGGAGGTTGCTCAGGGTCTTCCTGTCGTTCACTCATAGCGAAGCATTCGATTAGCGAGGGCACGATGGATATGGGAGCAAGTGGGCGCATACAAGCATGGACAGGTCCAATGAATTCTGATAAGCTCATTAATTAGCGCTCATTCTCCTCCTGTAATGTTTCTTGCACACGTGGGTGCAGCTCCAGCAGCACCGTGAAGGCCACGGCACAGAAATCCAAGATTCCAGGTGCAGGAATGAAACTGTCCGAATTCTTGATTCTCGCACACGCGTTGAGACGAGACGAGCGCGGTGGTTGGACCAGAGGTGGCTGCGGACGCTGCAGCTGATTCGCGCGCAAAGGTAAAAGAGAAGTGAAGGTGAATGCGAAAGTGAAAGTAGCGCCAACGAAATTGAATGGAAATTGAGCTCGCATAGACCGGTTTGTTTTGCACTTTATCTCGTGCGGCAGGACCGGAGGCAGCGTGCACCCCTCACTTGTCGATGCTTCGACTGTACTCCGTCCATATCCAGCTCTTGTTCTCTTTCTGATTGGAAAGTCGAGACAAATCAGGAAGCCTGAATGAGACTGGGGAAGCGGCTATCCACAACAGCACAGCACAGTAATCGGACTTTGTATCTCGATCGAACCTCTTCGCACCTGTGGCCCATTATCTTCCTTTCCACAGCTGCAGCATCTAGCGAGGCACTTATCACCACTCGTCGACATCCAGCTCGTTCATTCTTTCAAGTTCTCGTGCGCGCTATCAGTTTCCTTGACCTTCAAATGCGCATCGACGAGCACCCGTCTCGGTCAGTGCATGAATGGCGAGCTGCCTCACCCCAGGCATGAGTCGGAATGGGTGTTCCCACACGCCAGCATCTGCCTTCATCACTGAGCTGACACGCCGGCCGGTATGCCATCATCTCGCACCCGGGCACGTCCGCGCATCCCTCTCTTCCGTAGCCTGAGTGCCAATGCGGCTGCTTCAGATAGCGATGTCAGCGCCACGAGCAGCCAGGACGATCGACAAGCCAAGTCCGGCAGCGGGCGTCAGCGGTCGTCGGGCGGCTGGAGTCTGCCCACGCTGTCGACACTCGCCAACTTCAACTTCCATCGCCGCGGGCGGACCAAGTCAGACGCCAAACGGAGAGCTGTAGAGGCCAAAGGCGGGCGAGAGGCCGAGCGGGAGGCCGAGCGGCCTGCAGCATCTGCGTCTGCCAGAGTGTCGCCGCGAGGACAGTCGCCCAATAACAACCCTCGGGCGGCAGCACCAGCCACAAGTGCGGAACCCACGTCTGCGTTTGCCTCTGCTTCTGCCACGGCGCTCGTCGATGCGCCTTCTGCTTCACATTCTCTTCATCATCCCGACACTGATTCTCGACCCAACACCGCAACCATTGCTACCTCTGCTCTTCCCCTTGCTCCTCCGACCAGTAATCATAGTCCCGACGGAGACCTCCGTCCTTCGACTGCGCCGAGCCCTCAGCCCGACTGTCCGCGAGTCTTTGTGCAGCGGCCTTCCACTCCCACTGTGCCAACCGCTGACCCGGAAACATGCAGTCGATATGATCCTGCCGGCGCCATGCAGAGAAAGATATGGGTGAAACGCCCGGGCGCCTCCGCGACACGAGTCGAAGTCGCCGAAGATGACCTCGTGGATAACGTGCGCGATGTCATCCTGCAAAAATACGCCAACTCGCTCGGGCGAAGCATCGACTCCCCAGACATCACCCTCAAAATAGCCAGTCGCGAACAAAACAACAAAAACGTCAGCGCCGAGCGTGCTTTGGGCCCGGAGGAGCCCATCGGCCAGACCCTCGATGCCTACTATCCTGGCGGTCAAACCGTCGACGAAGCTCTCGTCATCGACGTTCCTCCACGCCGAACCACTCCCCGAGCGTCTCCCCGACCCGGCAACCACCATATCTACTACTATCCCGAGCAGTTCCGCCCCGATGAAGCTGCCCGCGAGTACTTTCCTCCCATGCAGCTACACTCTCCTCACCTTGCCCACGTCCCTCACCCCAACTCTGTTCCTCATTCCATGGCCGTTTTGACGACGGGTCAGCTGCCGCCACTGCCGAGTCCTGGCTCACACGGGCAGAGGAGACACGCGAGACCAAAATACGGGAGGCAACACACGAGTAGTCCCACGATCCTTCACACCGTCCAGCCGAACGGCCAGGTCATAGGTATGTCGAAGACCTGCTTCGACACCTGAAAGCTAATGTGAACAGAGTCCAAGGCACCGATCAATGGCCCTGTCCCATCGGCACCACCACTACCAACACCGCCAGCTCAAGGACCGAATGAGCACAAGCCATCGATCACACCTCCCAATCGGGTCTCCTCGCCGCACCCAGGCCAGAAACCGAAGAGAAGGAAAGGCCCTTTTGGTGCCCGGTCCACGAATGGCGATCCCCAGGCCACTCCCAAATCACTTCCCGCCGCTGCAAGCTTGCTGGACGGAACGGTCCCGCCGATTAATGTGTTGCTCGTGGAAGACAATGTTATCAACCTGAAATTGCTCGAGGCCTTCATGAAAAGGCTAAAAGTGAGATGGAAGTCCGCCATGAATGGTAAGGAAGCAGTGTCCATGTGGAAGCAGGGTGGATTCCACTTGGTTTTGATGGACATCCAGCTTCCCGTGATGAACGGCCTCGAAGCGACCAAAGAAATCCGGCGGCTCGAAGCGGTCAACGGCATCGGCGTTTTCAGCGGAAGCCCAATCGAGACTGCCTTGAAACCGCCCACTAAGAATGGCGGCCCCGTGGGCGAGGCAGATGCCCTGCCCGATCGAAGCTTGTTCAAGAGTCCCGTCATCATCGTGGCGTTGACAGCAAGCAGTTTGCAGAGTGACAGGCATGAAGCGTTGGCTGCGGGCTGTAACGACTTCTTAACAAAGGTGAGCATTCGGATCGACTTCCTCTGGGTGCTTGCTAACCCCCTCCATAGCCTGTCAATTTTGTATGGATGGAGCGCAAAGTCACCGAGTGGGGATGCATGCAAGCCTTGATTGATTTCGATGGCTGGAGGAAATGGAAACAGTACGCCGACGAAAAGGCAGCCGAAGATCCCGCCAAGAAGGCAGCAGAGGAGAAAGAAGAAAAGGCCAAAGCAAAGGCGGCGCTCAAAGCCATGTTCTCAAGACCTCCACCTACCACGAAGAAGGAAAAGGATAGCACGAGCACGGGGTCGACGAGCACTGTCGAGAGAGCAACAACTCCCGTACAGAACGGAACGCCCAAGAAGGGTGGCGGTCCAGGCGCTGGCTCCAGTGCCCGAAGCCATAAAAGCACCCGGAGCAATGCCAGCGGAGGTGGAGGAAACTTGGAGAGTATGGCAGAGGAGGATGAAAACGGCAAATCATGACAGAAGTGCACGGAAGTACGCAAAGGTCTTATATTGTCGACTGCGCTGGAACCCACCGACCTTGCGGGGGTTTCCTTATTCTCTCTCGTCCGTGTCAGCAATTGCAGCGAGCATCATATATGGGAGTTCAAGGCCGACGGGAAAATATTCACTGGGAGGTCAATTTTTCCTTTGTTTTGAGAAGCGCGTGCATGGCGGATTCCACCGGATGACCGGGTCTATATCGAGACGGTCGTGAGGCGTTATGGAGGGCAACAAGGGCTATTTGTTGTTGGTACCGCATTTCCCCTACGACTTGCAGCACATATAGTGAGCGTGGCGTTCGTCTTTTTTTTAACCTTTCAGCCATGCTCCAGATTCTCGATGAATGATGAGTTCTATTCACCTTTTTCATCTAAGACGGTTTTTCTGGGACCTTTGCGAAGCGAAGCTTTCGGAGAGAACTGTGCAGATTCTGGCCCAGTACCTACGTACAGTACACACGGTGGCGTGCGCGCTCGCGAGCAACATAGGTGGCAGAGCGGCATGGCAGGGCAGGGCACGGCTGGTATGAAGCCACCTTGCGGACGCCTAGAAGACACCGACAGGCAGGGAATGAATTGCGGTCTCGAATCCAGAACTGGGTGACAGCCACAATTGACCCGAGGACCATCTACATCGAGATCCATCGACCGGGGCCGACACATCTGGACACTAGGTGAGGAGGAACCTCCGCTCAAAAGAACGAGAGCTTGAACAGTGTGTGGCGAGGCTTGTAGTCGTTGGTCGTCAGATGCAGGTCTTGGAGGGAGTCGTCCGTCAGTGCCTGAGTAATGGTTGCACGGTCCAGCTCCGGAGCCATGAATATGAGGCAGGGTAGGCGAAGATCGTAATCAGCAAGTCAATCTTTCGGATCGATAACTTGTGCTCTTCGCCCCATGTCCATCAAGCAGATGAGTAGAAACCATGGATATTTCCCCTTTACAAGGCGAGAGCGAGCTGTCAACCACCACTTGGTCTTCCCCAACTGGTGAGCACGACATGCAAAGAAAAGATATCTCACCAGCCTGGTCGTGGGAGTGATCCCTTGGCGGTTTCGAGATTGTCAAACACACGCTTGGCTTCAGGGCGGGTCGGTACTCAGTGCTGAGGATCGCTCGCCGATCTACGCAGCGGCCGAAGGAGCTGACCGATATAGCGATAGCATGCGGGTCATCTGCCTCACCCCCCTGGAACCAAAACTTCCTTTCGCGTTGCGGGCAGACCCAGCGGCGGAACATCACTGGCCCCCAAGGCATCGGCGGTACCACTGGTTGTTATCTCTGGCTGCTTCAGGGGAGACTCCGCCTGTCCATCGAGCGATATAGGCGAGCCATTGGAGTGCAAGGAATCATATGAGCTGTGGCGCCGGCTGCTGCCTCCAACGAAGACGGTGGACATGCTCGAGGACGACAGTCTCGTGGGTCCTGTGCAGTCAGCAAGTTGGCTTGGTCAACAGCCATGCACTCTGGCGTCGCTCGTGGGCAACCTTTCTGGTATCCTGGTCTCGAGGTGGACGGTGCTGTCATGTCAGTGCATTGAAGACAACGAGTCCTCGTGATGGGGCCTATTGGCGGATGTCATCAATGTCAGACACACCGAGGAAACGAGTTTAGTATGGCGCAATGGCTCTTAGAGATGGATGTGATGCAGGACGGGATGAACTCCCAGCTTCGTATTGGGTATTGAGCATCGTGGTGTTGGCTGGGAAGCCGGAACTGCCCATACCTCGTACTGTTGGATCGTTTCTCTCTATATGATACGTCTCTTCCTTGTCTCGCCGGTCACCAGTGTATATGGGATACTTGTAGAAGGTGAGGATGAAAGGACGGTGAGGGTTGACAACCGAAGTGGCACCGTGAGTCGGACTCTCGCCATGAGCATGACGTCGCCTTGTGTGACTGAATTGGACTGTACGAGTAACTGACTGTCGACTGTCCTGACTCTTTGCCTGCCACCCTGCCTAGTCAAGTTCCAGGACTCTATATCGTGCACCCAGTCCGCCCATCGTCATGTCGGCCAAGATAGCAAAGACCATCGCGCGGCAAAAAGAGAAGTATGCCCTGACATTGCCCTGCAGAGAGCCAGCCCTCACTTACTCGCTTGTGCTGCAGAATCGCCGAGGGCAACTTCTACGAAGCACACCAGCAACTCCGGGTCATTACCGCTCGCTACCTCAAAGCACAAGACTACCCCTCCTCCTGCGACGTGCTGTACAATGGCGCCCTGTTGCTTCTTCGCGCTGGGCAGGGCGGGTCAGGCGGGGACCTTGCTGTCATGCTCATCAACGACGTCTACGTGAAGGGCGAATATCCATGCAACGACGAGAACAAGAAAAGGGTGTTGGAGATCTTCCATGCCTTCCCCAGCGAGGAGCCGACGCGGAAGCGGTTCGTCGGCGACATGGTGTCTTGGAGCGCGAAATACGGAGACTTGGAGCGAGGAGACGCAGACGTCCATCACGAGGTTGGGAAAGCGTTCGCCGAAGGTGAGTGGAACAGGATCTGACCCGGTCATGCACATGCTACAGTCCCGCTGACATTACATGCGTGGCTGTGTGTGTGTAGAAGGAGAAGCCTACGACGCCGAACGACATCTCATCATCGGCACATCAGCATCGGCTCCCATTCTCGCCTCGGTGCACTACAACTGGTATAAGACCGACCAGCCGCACCTCGCGGCCATCTACGCCTCTCGCTCGGTCCTCCCCTACTTGCTGGTCGGCAACCTCGCGTCTGCAAACCTCGCCCTCTCGACATTCACATCCCACCTGACCACGTCCAACCCGGCCCTGCTCGCCATGTCGCAACCGCTCGAATCGGCCAAATCGGGTCTCTCACTACGCATATTCCCATCAATCCCTCTCCTCAACTTTCTCGCCCTCTTGCTCCTTGCGACCCAGAAGGCCGACTCGTCGCTCTTCAGGCAGCTGGCGAAATACTACGCCCCTCATCTCAAGGAAGTCGAAGGTCTGTGGAGCGAAGCCCTCGCCCACATTGGAGAAATCTGGTTCGGCATTAAAATCCCCAGACAGTCAGGTAACCCGTTGTTCGACATGATGGGGAGTATGCTGTTCGGGGGAGGTGGTGGAGGCGGTGGTGCCAAACCAGGAGGGACGCCCAGGTCGGGAACGCCAGGGCCTGGCGGCGCAGCAAAGAAGGAGATTGAGAAGCCGCCGGCCATGGATCTAGACTGAGGTCGCTACTTACGCAGGACGGGAACTACGATCCGGCGCACCGGCGGCATGGAGTGTGAGGCAAGCAATCCTAGCTGAGGGGGGAAATGAACTGTCAGACCGGCCAGACAAGCAGCTATCCGGGCCTCTCGAATTGGATTATCCCGTCATCCGGTCTTGCTATTTGACAGTCCATCCACCACTGGTACGTAACTCAGTGTGCCGCGGCAGGGTTAGCAGATGATAACCCATCGGTCCCCCGGACGGAACCAAGAAAATACTTGCATCTCTGGATACTTTACACTCCCAGACAGCGAAGTACGGGCCTACAGTCTCATGCACGGTGCGAGAACGACCTCGAAGCAATATTTTATCATTTCTCTCGCATTGCATAAATGCGTCTGTAGTCTTCACACATGCATTGATACAGCTACCGTAGCTCATTGATGCATGACTCGTGGAATCATCAATCATAAGTCGTCAGCCTGTCACGCCGCGGCCCAAAACCTCGGTGAACGCCTACACTCGCCCAATGCGATCTGAAGACGCGCCTACCACCTGTGTTATAACAAGTGACAACGGAGAGTCTCAGTACAGTAGTCCCCGTATCACGCTGACCAAATGCTGCTCCTCGGTGACGTACAGATTTTCACACGCAGCCTCAGTCGTAGACGCCGACCTCGTCCCTCCCGACCATGGCGCCCATGCCCAGACTCTCGCCAAACATCCACGCCTCGTCCTCGGCGCGACCGACCTCCCGCCGTAGACTCCCCATGATCAGCCCCATCAACTCTTCCTTCTCCGCTTGGGCCTCGTCCTCCTCGTCCTCGTCCTCGTCCTCGTCCGCCGCTCCCGCCACGGTGCTCGACGCGGCGGATTTGCCCTTGGCGCGTGCCCGTTGCCGCGACATCATTTCGTGGAGGAGGCGTTCGATGCGTTCGCGGTCGCGCCGCTCCGAGTCCGACTCGTCCAGGGCTACGGCCTCGGCTTGGGCCCGGGCGGCGGCTACGGCGGCTACTTGTGCGTCCATGTGCGTGTGCGTGTGCGTATGCGTATGCGTGTGAGTGTGAGTGTGCGCATGACCATGTGTATGTGTATGTATGGTGCGGGTCCCGGCCACTGAGGAGGAATGCGGTGGGCCGTTCAGGTGCTGGTTTTGTCGTGCGCGATGGCCCGCTCGGCGAGTGGAGGCTTGGACGGTTGACTCGTGGAATCGGTCGTCGTTGTCATCGTCGTCGTCGTCGTCATCATCATCAGAGAACCCTTCCCCTGCCGCCATGGGGGGGTGATGTACTTGGACGTCTTCGTCGTCCTCTGCCCCGCCCTCGCCTTGACCGTCGTTCGTTTCGTCGTCCGAATCGGTGAGCCTCAAGCGGCTGGGAAGGACGGGCAGCTTGGGCAGCACGGGACGGCCGGTGACAGGGTTCAATGCAATGATGGATTGATTGGGAAATAGTGCGGCCGAGGAATGCGGACTGAGGGGTCGATTCGGCGAGACTGTCGGGTCGTACCTATCGGCCGCCGCGGCGCGATGCGGAGGGGATAGTTGTGGGATGGGAGGTGGGATTAAGGCTGCGCTGCTGCCATCGAGGACATTGTGGAAGGGTGATGAGCGTGGCGGTGACGGTGAGAGGGATGGGGTCGACACTGAGCGTTGATGGCTCCGCAAGCGCGGCAGCTGGCTCCCGTACTGCTGCTGCTGCTGCTGCTGCTGCTGCTGTTGTTGTTGTTGTGGTTGGGCTTGTGTCTGCGACGGAGAGTCCTGGGTGTCATTTTGCCCGTCTAATTGAGTTGGTTGTGCTCCGGAAGCCGGTCGGCGCGACAGATGTGTCGAGAACAGATTCCGGCGCACTGATCCTGACGTGACCGCGTTGGAGGTCGAGGAGAGGAAACTCGAGGTCGTGGGAGAGTACTCGATGGGGTCGCGTAGGGGGGACGGAGCCATGGCGGAAGTAGGTAATTATGTATGCCCCTACCTCATTCGCTGCGGGAGGAGAGTGTCGTTCTAGACAGGATACGGATACTGTGCTGCTCGCCGTGTTGAGTAAACAGCGTGATGGAGTAAACAAATACTCGACGGTGACAGTGAATCAAGACGCGACGTGAAAGTCCGCTTCCGCCAATCAGAATCACAGCTGCTCGTCGCCGACAGCTACTTGTACTAATTAACTAATTAACCCAAATACCGTCCACTTCATGAAGAGCAAGGATCATGTGGGTAGAACGTCCGGCGGGGCTGCTGAGATGCCAATATGCCTGCGCTGATCGGTCACTGTGTCTGAAAAGCTCGAGGTAGCCGGGGAGTCTCGACTTTTACATCTCAGTTTTCAACTGAGCAGGAGGGCAGCTGTTGCTCCTCCCAGAGCAAAGGTATGCAGCGCCCAAGCTACCCATTTTCTGGTGGCCACGGAATCTCTATGCTTAGTGGATGATGCCCGTCAAGAGACTACTGAAGTAAGTCACATAACCATGAGTATGAGCTTGCCTTCGCTGTCTCAGTATCGTCGACTACAGAGCAGGGTCTCTTCGATTAGTGTATATCACCACAATCGCTCTAGGTACCTCAAGGAGGAGGTGGAGAGTCCGAATTACAAGACAATGGAGCTTGTGCTACACCAAGACCATGTTGATCGGGATGGACTCAGTACCTCTGTAATCGAATGTATACGGAGGATCAAGCCCTTCTCTCCCAGATTCTTCGACTTTGGTCATTCCTCTCGGGTCTACAAGCACCGTAAACTCAGTGGTTGAACATAGAGACATTCTAGCGGTGAACATGGCTTCATTGACGAAGACGTCGTCTCGGAAAAAGTGATGAGATACGCGGGGAACTGTCTACAGAACGAGTTTATTAGGCCCATGACTCAACGGAAAGCGCATTCGACACAGCTCATTCACAATCTGGAAGGAAAGTCGCAGGCCGATCCGAATGTTCTTCCATTCTGAACAACACTGCGCATGCTGGACTGGCAATGACGAAGAGCCCGGCGGTCTCGAGTGAGAGTCGGAGCCAACACAGTGTGGCAATGCCTGACAATTTTGAGAGAGACGACGATGAGGAGACTGAGAGCGGGTTGAAGTGTCATCTGAAGTCTCTTCATCGTGCCTCTGTGTATGAGGTACTCGTTGGTACCTCGTAGTTGAGCCTTTTCTCCAAAAGTGTGGGAATCCCATAACGACGGCTGTCTTGTTCAGATTCTAAGACTTCTCTTCTCAGACACTTCCCAAAGTCGACTCAACTGAGAAGAAGTGAGATAATTCAACGGTCTCGATGGAAAGAACAGCGGGCACGATTCAGCTGTCATGGCATGACTACTGTAGTGACATCCTACACAAGTTCGACACAGGTCAAGAGAACTTCGGGCGAAGATCCTAACCACAACTTGACCGTCTCCAGGACCGGCACTGTGAAAGTGAGCTTTCAGCATAAAGTCTTGACAACCTTTGATGACGGCGCAACCTTGTAGAAAATGTTGCACATGATGTGCGCAATGTCCTGGTCATATCACTCTCAGTCCGCATTACTCACTTGGGAAATGGGCTAGCAATAATCACAATACTTTGCAGCCTTCACAGGCACTTGGTACCCCAAGCAGTGATACTCAAACTTGCAGACTGCAAAAAGCTCGAGGAGAACTAGAATTCATGCATGCAGGTGGATATCTCCACTAGGCTCCGTATTGTACGCGCAATTGGTCCGTGCATTATCAGAGCAGCAACTTTCAATTGGGCGATCACAGTGATTGGTCGGATTAGCTAGCGCCCTCAGCGCTATTACTATGCCTACTTAGATAGGTATGTTGTGGGTATCGGTACGCACATAATGCATAACCCTTTGGTGCAGCGCAGGAGTCGATGAGAAGAGTGCAAACAAAGTCACGACGTATCAAGTTACGCTACAAACATGCAGCTGCCGCAGATATCTGGGGCTTTGGCCATCTTGTACCTCCGAATGAGTATCGGCACGTTTCTGTGGGAAGAGGCGACACTTTCCGATGCTTCTTCCCCCTCTTCATTGCGGATGAAGAACTTGTCCGTGCCGTCCATACTACTGGTAACCGAATCACGTTTGTTGCTCGAGGATATTCTTCAGATTAACCCTGCAACAAGAGCGACGGCTGTTCCAATTCTCTGGATTCGTGAGCGAGAAGCAATCTATCCTCCAGGACATAATCGGACAACACGGGAGATATATAGCCCTCATCCTGCGGAGTGGCGTAGCAGGTATTATATGTTGGATGGCTAGAAGTTCCATGACAGGACATTGAATATCTGCGTGGTACTACATAGACAGGGGGTTTGCGAGTGCAATCGGCTTCATGGTCACGGACTGATGTGGTTGGTAAGCGAAGGAGCTCTTACGAACTGCTTTATGCACCCGGCGATCGCCTTCAACCACGTTACCTTTGATACGGAGTACTCTCCACGTCTATCGTGACCAATGTTGAAGGGACGAGGGTGAGCATAGGCCGCATCACCCTCGCACAGGGTTGCGGATCGAGCCGTCCAGGATGATTTGTGCCTCAGAGAGCTGCAACGCTTGGAGGAACGCCCGGATAGGAAGCGCGTGATGGTTTTGGTGAGGCCATTCTTCGACGGATAGAGAACGGATATGCACAGAGCGGAGGAAGATGCAGCGTGAAGGGACAGGAAATAGGACGAGGACAATGCGAAGTTATCATGCCACGACCTTGGACCATGGCGTTCGAAACTTCCGCCAAATGGAGTAGAATGAAATGCATAGTAAGGCGCCGGAAACGAAACGATAACGGTACACTTTTCATCTTCAGTCTTGCTTCAGTCTTCATTTTTCATACATGACACTTAACATGGAGGGCCCAGCATTTCCCGCCACGGTGCTTTGGCCCTCTCCGAGGTGCAGTCTATTTCTTCGCGCTGAAAGAAAAGATCGCACCATCAAAGGTCGGGTATCTCAAGAACATTAAATCAATAGTCGGCTGCCTCCTTCGGCCATCCATGTCCAACACAAACACACGCGTACACTCACACATCACTCGAGATCCTGCCCCTCGAAAGCCGGAAGTCGCTTCGCCACGTCATCCCAGGTCTCCTCTCCGTCGACCAAGCTCTTCACAGCGCCGATGATGTCGTCCTCACTGGCCCTGACTTGCTTGGTGGAATCGCGTTCCCGCAGCGTCAGCGTATTGTCCTTGACGGTCTGGAAATCAATCGTGATGCCGAAGGGTGTACCGAGCTCGTCGTTGCGAGCGTATCGCTTGCCGATACTGGCGGACGAGTCATCCACTTTATTGGACACCCCGACGCGTCGGAGGCGGGTGGTAAGCTTCTTGATGAAAGGCTTGAAATCCTGATGGCCGGACAGGGGGACGAGCAAGACTTTTGTCGGCGCAACGGCAGGGGGGAAGGAGAGCACTCCGCGAGCGCCGTCTCCTTCACGAACCCAAAAGACGTGTTCCATCACGCTGTAGAGGATGCGGCCGATACCAAACGACGGCTCAATGACGTTGGGCGTATACTCTCTTACGTGCTCCGTTCGCTTCCTCTTCTCAATCTTGATGAGGTCCTTCTCGAGCTCGGTCTTTCCACTGCCCACACCTGGCGTGTCAACTTCGATCTTCCCGTTCTGTTGCAGCTCCATCGATAGCTTTTCGCGCAAGTCTTGTGACAGAGCATCCACAGCGGCTTCGACCGCTTTGGCATCCTTGCGGAATTTGGGTCCAAGCTTCTTACGCTCCAGATCAATTTGGTATTCTTCTATGACGAGGGGTTGGGCTCGGGTTTCGCGGACGACGAGCGGTGCGCCGGTCTTGTTCATATGCACCGTCAAATCGTAGGCGCTGCGGTCCGCGCACCCGACGCACTCGATCCAGCCGTAGGTGGTGAATAGTTCGGCGTCCCAGCAGTCTGCAGCGTAATGTGCCATTTCGTTGGCCATGTGCTGGCGGAACCGCAGTTTCGAGGGCTCTACCCCGAGTTTCAGCAGGAAGTCTTGAATTCTGACGAGAAAGTATCCGAGGGTTTGGTTGTCGACTAGACCGGTCGAGACGGCTTCCCCAATCGTGACTGTATCAGGCTTTGTGCTTCCGGCGAGCTGGGTCTTTCTGTTCAAGAGGGACAACTTTGTGTCTTTGACCTCTTCGAATCGGGGATGCTTCTTTCCGCCTTCTGGGTCCACGAAATGTTCAATCTCGGCCATCAAGAACTCACGGACACGGAGGAGCCCGGATCGCGGGGAGATTTCATTGCGGAAGGACTTTCCAATCGAGGCGGATGCAAAAGGCATTGACTGCTGATTGAATTCGAGCAGCTTCTGGAAGTTGAGGAATTGTCCCTGAGCAGTCTCGGGGCGGAGGTAGCCGTTGGGTTTATCGGCGCTGGGCCCAATCTGAGTTTGGAACATGAGGTTGAAAGCCTTGGGAGGCTCGAGATCCGCTCCAGTAGTAGGGCCCTTGATGTTGTACTTTTTGATCAACTCTCCGAGCTCATCACCTCCATAATTGTCAATCTTGGCCAGAGTCTCCTCGTACTCCTGTACCAGCGCATCGTCGAGCTTCTCGACTTTTGCTTCCTTGGTCTTCTTCTTTTTCTTGGCTTCTTTGGCCTCATCAGCTTCAACTGTCTGGCCACGCGCAACCTTATCCGCCTTCAATCGGTCCTCGAGCACGCCCTCAACCAGGTGATCAGCACGAAAGATCTCCCCGCTCTTTGGGTCCTTGCACATCCAGTCGGCGAATTTGTCCACATGCCCGCTGGTTTTCAGCACCGCCTCCGGAGTCAGCATGGTACAGTCAACCTCGAGCATGTCTTCTTCCAGGACGAAGTGCTTCCGCCAAAGGTCGACGACATTGGCCTGCAAGGCGCATCCCGGGGGCCCATAGTCGAACAACCCGCGCTCTCCGCCGTAGATCTCGAATGAAGGGGTATAGAACATGCGCCGTCGGAGGGTAGTCTCGATGACGGAGCGATCTAGCACGTCGCCGGTTCTTGTCGTAAAGTCGGCCATTTTAAGGTCTACTTTGGTGGGTTGGAACTTTGCAGCACAAAATGAAGTGGTGGAAAAAGATTTAGTGAATGGAGAAGAGAAAGTGAGAAGCGCTCTGAACCGAGAAGACAAAGCGCGCATGTAAAGGAAGAAGAGGAGGTGACTCAACGTGACTCCTGAGGTGTTTATGACTCGAAACGCTGATGTTGCTGCGCTGCCCCCAGAAACGTTTTGCACAAGGTGCGTGACTAAGATGGACTAGCGCAGCCTCGTGCTCGACTTGGATGGCAGCCTTGCAGTGTGGGGATGCGATCTGCCATTTTCTCCACAAAAAATTCTTCGACATGCAATCGGCCTTCTTTCACATACGCAGTCACCGCCCGCATCAACTGTCGAAGGAGCGAGCTTGACTTAGTCTTCCTTTTATGTGCGTCCAGGCTGTCCAAAATGCCCACTCGAACAACCAGACTCTCTGACAAAGCCGCTCTCCCTTTCAAAACATCCAACAAACAGCGGCGACAAGAACTGCACATCAAGCAGAAGCGTGCCCGAGATGCACTTAAGCGAGCAGACCGGTTCAGCCGCAAGAAGGAAGAGGCAAGGAATCCTAAATTACGAGAGGAGCGGTTACGCAAAAATGTGCCAGCAACTTTGGACAGAAAGAGAGTTTACGATGAGATCGCAGACGAGCCGGAGAATGGTGGTTTAGGTGTGATTTATGACGTGGAGAGGCTGAAGAGGCGGAAGTTGGCCGAGGAGCAGGCATTGGAGTTCGGTGGGGATGGAGACGAAGGAGCAGATGAGCCCGTGGATAACGAGGACAACGACTCTATGCTGGAGGAAAGTGACGAGGAAGAGGATCAGAATGAAAGCGACGAAGACGACCGCGAGTCGGATGACCTCGACGATCTCACCCAAGATCCTTTACCCTCTAAAAAGCAACTGCAGTCCAAGCAAAGACAATCTCGCGCCCTTTCACCAACGCGATCCACGACCTCGACGAACCTCTCTCTCGCCCCCTCCGCTCTCGCCGCAAAGTTCCCCTCTCTCTTTCTCTCACCAGACTCTCCTCCACCACCACCGCCCAAAATACTCATAACGACATCAATTAACTCCAACCTGCATGACGAAGCCGCTCTCCTGACCGACCTCTTTCCCAACAGCAGATATATCCGTCGTTCCTCGCACCGCTATGGTTATAAATTCTCCGTGCGCGAGATATCCCAGTTCGCAAGTAAACACGGGTACACAGCTGTCATCGTCCTCGAGGAAGCAAATCACCGCAAACAGCCCGGAGGCCTGACGATCGTGCACCTCCCAGCGGGTCCAACGTTTCACTTCTCATTATCCAATTGGTACTCTGGCAAGCAGATCCCAGGGCATGGACGACCGACACAGCATACCCCGGAACTGATGTTAAACAACTTCACCACGCCGCTGGGTCTGTTGACAGCTCACCTGTTCCGCTCGCTCTTCCCACATTCACCTGAATTGCAAGGGCGGCAGGTCTTGACGTTGCACAATCAGAGAGATTATATTTTCCTTCGGCGGCATCGGTACATTTTCCGCGCGAAACGAGAAACAGAAAAATCAGTGGTAGGAGCAGACGGCAAGGAGATGAAGGGTGTTGAGGAGATACGAGCTGGGTTGCAGGAATTAGGGCCCAGGATGACTCTGAAGTTGAGGAGGATCGACAAAGGTATTCATCGAGCAAGTGGCCAGGATTGGGAGTGGAAGAGTAAGATGGAGAAGGTGAGAACCAAATTCCAGCTGTGATTACTGTAGAATGGATATCCTCCGCAAGACCCTCCAAGAAAGTGGCTTGACGGGAATTTGAAGAAGGTGCTTGATCCATTTCCCCGATAGCCCTTGTGCCTGTGCCTGTGCCTGTGCCTGTGCCTATGTCTGTGCCTGTGCCAACCCACCGCCAGCGGCTATCGCTAAAACCGCCGAGTCGTCCTAGCCCGGGCGAGAATATACCTAATTGTCGGGAGCAAGCAACTGGCGGATGCGGCCGACGGTGCCTGTCTAGATTTCTAGTCTCCGGGACGAAGCCCTTGCAAAGTATGTAAGAAGTCGAGCTTCGTGAGGCCGCGGGAGACAGAGACAGGCATCCCTCTGAAACGCGGAGCAAATCACGCAGGACGGTTCGCCAGCTAATCGATGTTCCAAGTATTGAGCAGCTCGGTCGTGACCATCACTTTCTGGACATTGCTTGTGCTTAACATCGGACTAGGCCTAATTAGGTCTAGCCCTACTCTATACACACTATTTTCTCCAAGACTGAGAAGCTGCGATGCATATGGCAAGTTTGCTAGATTCAGTGAAAGGACAAAGCGGAAGGGTATAGACAGGGAACAGCTCGCATGTCAACTGTAGCATATCGACATGGGCGGCCACGACTGGCTGAGGGAGGTATTATGTACTATACCATTCGTGGATCCCTGTATTCGACTAGTCGTTACGGTGGATACGGTGGAGTACTAGGTACTGAGATAGGTATGTAGCAGTCGACGCCCATTCATGATATTCAGTATATCGCTGTGATGACCAAGTTACGGATATCTAGAGACAAGGCGGGGACTCTGGCTAGGATCGTGCGTCGAGGTCGACATGGGTACGAGTGTACACAGCACGGTACAGGTGTCAGAACTCGAACGCTTACCTCGTACGATAGAGTACTAAGTTGTCAGCCTTGTAGAACTACTAGTATACTGCCATCTCTCTGCTCCGTCCATGGGCGGTCCTGATTCTCCTGGACGCACCAGCGGTGGGCTCATACAGGGAGTGGGATGCCTCTCATGCAAATCCGCACGGGCGTACGAGTAACAATCGCCAGGTCCTCTGGTGTCCCACGTGGCCACGTGTCTTACAGGACGGGTCGGATCTATTGATTCTAGCGAGTACTGTGTATGTAACCCGCAATCCCTTCTACTGAATAAGACCGAAGGCCCGGCATGCCTGGCTCTTACTGCGCACACTCTGCCCCCCTAATCCCTTTTCTCCATGTACGGTAGACAGGCCTCATAAATCTCCTTGTAAACCGGATACTTCATGTGTCTCTGGAAGACTTCTTCATCCACCACCCTCGCACACTGCAGGGACCCGGCAATGAAGAAGTCAGTATAGCTGGGCCGGGCGCCCAGCACGAACGGGCCCTCGGCCTTGTTTGTGCGCATCAGGTCTCCGACGGCGCGCATGCCCTCGCTCACCGCGTCCCACGCCTTTTCCTCCTTGTCGGCGTCGAGCAGATCTTCGAGCGGGTGTCCCAGCGAGGTCTCGCGCGTGCGTCGGAAGTACTCCTGCGCACGGGGAGATAGGATGCGTATCTCCCGTGGCATCACTGAAGTGCGGAAGGCCAGCCCGCCCACGGTGCGTGCTTTGGCCTCGACCTCCCTTCCTAGCTCCGACGTCAGCGGTACCGGCGGGTCGGGGTAGGTTGACTCGAGGAACTGTGCGATGGGTGTCGAGTCCATCATGTATGTGTTGGTCGGCACGTGGTGGATCGCCGGAACCGTGTATCGCCCTGCGGCGGATTCGGGGGGAACCAGGCCGCTGCGGAGCTTTTGAATTAGAAGATTTTGGCGCCATGCATTAGGACATGCAGAGGAGGAAAGAGGTCAGAGGAAGAGATAGGAAGTGACGACGAGGCCAAAAATCATAACTTACAGCCCTTTCAGCGTCGGCTCGATGT
This sequence comes from Cladophialophora carrionii CBS 160.54, assembly GCF_000365165.1. Classification (NCBI taxonomy): domain Eukaryota; kingdom Fungi; phylum Ascomycota; class Eurotiomycetes; order Chaetothyriales; family Herpotrichiellaceae; genus Cladophialophora; species Cladophialophora carrionii. Next base: position 350,286 of record NW_008481829.1, read on the forward strand.
CCGGGAATTCCAGAAAGACGGTCTTGTAGGGGATTTGCTTGTAGTTAAGCATGAGGCGGATGCGCCAGACAACGGGAGAGAAGCAGACGTTCTTGGTACAGGCCAAGTCATACAAGACAATCTCGGCTTCACGGTGGTCGGCCATGTTGTTCTGGTACCGTGGCCGAAATGGAGGATCAGTGGAGGAGATAGTAATGTGCAACTGTAGGTGGAGCTGCCTTACGGTCTATTTAAATGTCGTCGTCCGTCCGGCTACTAGCACAGAACCTCATTATGACCAATGCTGTGAGGACGACGCGTGGATGCCTAGTTACACTGCACATATCTGATATATCCGAGTACGAGGACAATACGTCCAAGCGGTTCAGGGCCTGTTCAGGGGCAACAGGCACCAGGGATGGACATGGCTACGTCATTCCGCTCCACGGCCACGGAGACGCCCGTTGTAGGAGGTACTCCGTACACATGAAAGCAACACGAGCCATGGCCAATGCAGCGCCGAAGTACGCCGCCGGTCTTCGCTGCCCGTTCGCCCCGCACAGAATAGAGAGCGGCAGGGTGAAAGGGAGCCAGCAGGCGAGTGAGGTGGACGTCCACAGTGATTGCCAGTAGGGTAAGAGACTCTGCATGGCGACTACTACGCCCTTTGGACGCCAGATGCGCGACGAGCACTTCGCCTTCGCGAAGTCCTACACGCCCCTCAACCATGGCTCATACGGCGCCTTCCCACTGGCCGTGCGCTCGTATCAACGTGCAATCCAAGAGCAAACCGAGTCCCGGTCCGATCGATTCATCCGGTTCACGGCTCGCTCCCTCCTCCTCGAGTCCCGCTCCGCTGTGGCCAGCCTGCTCAATGTTCCGCGGCAGACGGTCGTCTTCGTGCCCAATGCCACCACGGGCATCAACACCGTGCTGCGGAACCTCACCTGGAACGAAGGCGACGTGATCGTCTACTTCAGCACCGCGTACGCGGCGTGCGAGAAAACCGTCCTCCACGTCTGCGAGACCACGGCCGCGTCGTCCGTCCGCATAGACGTGTCCTTCCCCAGCGAGGACGACGACCTCGTCCGTCTCTTCAGGGACACCGTCCAAGGGATCAATTTGCAGCGGGACAAGCGCGTCCGAGTCGCCATGTTCGACACTTTGTGCACGTTCCCCGGGGTCCGGCTGCCCTGGGAGGCGCTGGTCTCGGCGTGCAAGCCGCTCGGCGTGCTGAGCCTCGTGGACGGCGCCCATGGCATCGGCCACCTTGACCTCTCCCGTCTGGGCCAACCAGATTCAGATCCGGACTTCTTCACGACGAACTGCTACAAGTGGCTGTTTACGCCGCGCGGGTGTGCCGTGCTGTACGTATCAAGACGCCACCACCACCTCATTCGCACGACATTCCCGACGTCCCACGGCTTCACACCCCTGGAAGACGCGCATGGCCTGACCTCGAACAGTTCGGACGACGACGACGACTACCTTGGCGATCTGTTTGCCTGGGCCGCCACCGTCGACATGAGTGCCTATCTGTGCGTCCCGGAGGCGATCAAGTTCCGGTCGCACACTTGTGGTGGTGAAGCCGCCCTCAGAGACTACTGCTTCGGTCTTGCACGAGAAGGCGGCAAACGTATGGCCGGCATCTTTGGCACGGAAGTTCTAGATAATCAGACGTGCACGCTGAGTCAATGCTGCTTTACTATGGTCCGGTTACCCCTGAGCTTTGCGGTCGAACCGGACGACCGCACTGGCTCTGGTTCCGTCACTGGCACCCGTACACCCACCGAGTGCAGCCCTCCCATCTTCCCGCCCGAGAGAGGCCCCGCACTCGCGAAGGCCATCATGGACAAGCTGATGACGGACCACGACACGTGGATCCCGGCCATGTTCTACGGGGGCGCAATCTGGGTGCGAGTCAGCGCCCAGATATACCTCGAAATGGCCGACTTTGACTGGGCCGCCGAGGTGTTGGCGGCCCTGTGCAAAGAGATAAGCGATACCGGTGCTGGTTGAAGCCTACATAATTCACATTGCGGCACCGATACAACTCCTGGAGGGGCCTCAACGTTCGCTTGTGTCGGCATGAGAGACAGTACATGAATGCTGCGTATCCGGTCGCGACAGACTTCAACGCGGAAACATATCTTTGGTGATCCTCCTCAATACCGCCAGGGATTCTTCGAGGAAAGGATGTCATATAGATACAACGAGGCACTCTAACACAGCAGGTCTTGCCAGTCAGAATGGGGCCCATGGCCCGGGTGTATCATCCACCCGGCTGCGTAGAAATATTCCGGTCACAGCCATCAAGGCTGCCCGCGGAGTTCTGGACTTAAACCAGCTCGCTCACACATCATGAAAAACCCGGAAAACACTTGCAGATTATAGCTCGGCTTCCGTGCTGTCAAGCGTTCCACGTCTCTGTTATCCAGGGTCCATGAAACAGCCGCATTAAACTGCCAGTGCTGAGCCAATGTACAGCTAGAAATAATTTCAAAGCGTCGTAGCAGGGACATCTTCCCTATTGCTCCCGTGCTACCTCTTCTCCCTTTTCTTCTTGTCCACTACAGTCTCTAAAACCTCTAGCCTCTCCTTGGTGATCCGAATTGCATCCTCCAACTCCCTCTGGCTGATTTTCTCCGCTTTGATCTGGTCTTCCACATCTAGACTCGATGCAGACTTCGGACGTCCTTGCCTCTGTTGCTTTAACTTTTGCTTTGCGAGGACACTGGCCTCGTTCTTGTTGCGGCGCTGATTCGCGCCAGACTGCTGTCGGAGCACGACTGTGTCAACGCTCGCGCGAGACTCGAGCCAGTCCCAAAACTCGTTCTCTTCCCGCACCCATATGCTGTCGTATGCTGCCATCCGACTGGAGTGCGAGCTGTGCGGACTTAATTGGGTTGAGGTGCTGGGTCCACGAATCCACAAAAGCACGACCATAACACACAGTATTGCGACAACGGCCTCCATCTTCAGCACCGGCCTTAGGATGTCGGTCACGGGCGTGAGAGGGCCTCTCAATGGCTCGAAGACGCCCCAATTTGGAGCTTGTGTCTTTTCCTCCTGCTGGATCTCTTCCTTGGCTTTCTTTTCACCTTTGCGCTTCTTCTTGATCAACTTCGATCCCTTGCTGGCGTTGGTCGTTCCCCTAGGACGGCCACTAACCGCACTCTTGAGCACCTTCATCAGCTGGTCACCATATTGCTGCTGACCATCAGCGGCACCCTTTTCGATTGGTCCTTTCAGCCATGACTTTGCGGTCCATTCGACTGTACAGTTCATTTGCAATCTGGTTTGATTGCCCGGAGCCCAAGAGAGACAATAGCGAGTTTTGGTGCTGAATGCGCTTCCGCTGGGCACATCAGGCGTCTGCGTGGAACATGTGACGCTTACCGACTTTTCTAGATCAAAGGCATCCAGATTTTCCGTCGTGATACATTTCGTTTGCTTAGGGCCAATGCTGCCGCCGAGCGGCTTGATATACGAATACTGCCGGCTTTTGATGTCGTTGTTTAGGCCTTTCTTATCGTCCTCGAAGACGACTTCTGTGCATTTACACTCGTCGGCCAAGAACTTGCGGACGAAAAAGCCCGACTCGGGACCATACAAAAGAGAGTATATCTTGCCCAGAGGAGCAGGGATAACCTCATCCTTGATGATCTTGTCGTAGTGGGTGCCGCCGTCCGAGCATTCGGTTGGTACATGTGTTGCTGGGCCAGGGAAGTCCTTAGCTGCCTCGGGCAATCCAGCTTGGGCAGCAAGGGGTTGTGGGACATCGCCCGCTGTGCCCGCCAGAATGCTAGCCGTTTGAGCAACAGCGCTTGCATTCATGCCAGATGGTTTCCTAGACACAACCTTGGCATCCGCAACGTCGCTGCCAGCAGCACTGGCACTGCTGTCCAAAAGACTCGGGGCGCTGTCATCGTCTTCGGAACCTGATTCTTCAGTAGTGCTCCCCTCACTAGGTTGACCACTTGCTCCATCTTCTACCACAGGAGCAACACTGGCTTCCTCGGCAGCCAGCTGTTTGCCGTTGATACTCTTCTGGAAACTCGCTGGGTGGCTGACACGCCATATTCCAATGAGCAGCTCGTACGTCTGCTCTCGGTAAAGCAGACTTCGAAAAGTATGACGCGCATGCAGCGTCTGGATGGCAATGGCATTTGGAAACACCACAGCTGTGCTCTCGCGCTCTATGCTTACCACTTCCTCGAAGGAGATGACGACCGTCGTAACCCAGCCAAGGATGTTGCTGAAGAAGCATATGTGGCCCTCGGATATGTAAATCCTGCCGGCTAACAAAATCTCCTTCTGCAAGGCACAGCTGTAGTCCTCAATCAGATAGTCATCCTCGGGGACACTTCGAAACTGCTGATGAAAGTTGCGATTGCGCTGCTTGGGAGCCATTGTGAAGCCGGTCAGACGAGGTCCTGTAGCTGGGTTCGCCAACGTCGCAGTGCTAGCTCCTATCATAGCCCCAATGGCGGACTGACCCGTTGCAGTGGACGAGCCTCGCGACCGGCGCTTCATTTTACTGCGGACGCTACCCGTTCGTTTGATCGATCCCACTTCGCTCTCAAAGACACTGCCATTGGGAGGCGTCCGCTCTCCGTTGTTTGCTGCGGCGATGTTTTGGGCATGCCTCATGCTACTGCCCAACGGGTCTGGTATCTCGGCCACGGGCGTTGATGTGGCAGATATTTTCTCATATGCAGCTGAGACTGCGCGTTTAGCAAGTGTGTCCTCCACCTTGGCTGCCGCCACGTCTTTCTCGAGCGTGCTGTCTTTCCGCAGCTCGGAAAGCTCGGATTTCGGGGCAGACGCACCCGCATCGTCGATAGTCAAACCCAAATGCTCAAAATTAAGGTCTCCTGACCCTAGAGTCTCCACCGCGAGCTGTCTGCGTAGTGTCTCGGGCTCGGACACTTCCTCTTCTTCTTTGATGGGTTCTTCGACGGTTTTTGGTTTAACAGCTGGGTCCGAGGCATTGGTACCTGAACGATTGCGATTTTGGCCAGTCAGGTTTGTTATGGTCGTCGCAGCATTTTGTGCTGCAGATACCCATGAGGAGAAGATGCCCCCCGATGGTGTTCTCTTGTCGTCCGTGGGCGTCAAGGGCGCGGTGACAGAGGTAGAGAGCTTGCTGGGTTGATGTGTCGTGGAGGACGTCGACCGAATCCTCCGATGTGAGATCATGTTCCCAGATGAGCTTACCACGATGTTCGAGCCATCCGGTCCGGCTCTCGCAACTGGCGTTTCCGACTTCGGAGACCCTGTTGACCCTTCAAACCGAGTATCGGTCGGAGTCGGAGGTGTGACGGTCGTGACGGGGGTGTCGATGACGCGTGCAGGAGGTGTAAGTGGTCGGAGGGAAGTTTCAAGGTTCGGCATCGAACTGGTTTGAGGTATAGCCGGCACTGGTGGCACTGGTGGAGGTGCATCAACGGGCTTGGGCTCATTGTTGGCCTGTACCTCGGTGTTGGATCGCATAATGCTACTCTCATTGCCTGTGGCACCCATGGCAGGCATGGTTTCCCTCCTCTCAGGACTGACTTTCGGACTCTTACCCTGCTTCCCAAACACATCTCTAAACCTTCGTACGGGTGATTTGCCTCGAGTGCTGACGCTGTTTCTCCGAGAATCTGGCTGCAATGTGTCTGCTCGATCAACCAGCCCAGCTGCAAACGGCGAGGCTGGACCTGACTCTGGAACAGGCGTGGATTTCGGAGAAGGGGAACCAGAGACCTCTTCTGCAGGCTCAATCAGTGTGGGGATCTTGTCTATTGATAGTCCCTTGACGGGGCTCTGGAGACTATCGCCATCACTGCGTGTGGTTGTGGTGGATATCAGAGGCGAAGACATCGATGCGAATCCCGTATGAGAGTCACGAGTGACGAGAGGAGGCGTTTCGATTTCTGAATCGTCGGTGAGTAGACCCGCATCGGCCTCACCACCGTGGCTGCTCGCACGCCTACTCAAAGCAGGCTGCGGACTTGTCATGGCGCTCAAGCCAGTTCCAGTCCGTCCTCTGGCAAGATCTTCGACTGCAGCCTTCAACTCGGCCTCGCGCAGTCTCCTCCTCTGCCGCTTGCTGTGGCCAGGCAACAGCTTGCGCACGCCGCTACTGCCAGACTTGTTGCTACCATCCTGACTTATCGACCGTGCACTCTGTCTTGTGGGCGACTTTTCAATGGTGATCGAGTCGAGGGAATCGGTTCGCAGGTCTCGTATTGTCTCGTCAATGACGGGCTCTGATGAGCGGCGCCTGTTGGTGAGCACTTTCTTCAGACCCTTCAGCTGAGGAGAGGGTTCGGGCATCGTCTGGGCGACATGAGGGGAGGACGAGGCAGAGATTGCGGCCATTCGAGGGTTAAGGACGTGTTTAGAATCTCAATTGAAGTCGCATCGTCGTGACATCATGCGAACAATGAAGGCGGAGGAAAACGAGTGGCACGTGTATCCCTGTAGAGAGGGGCTTAACATGCAGTATCACATAGAAACCAATATTGATAGGATCGTAAATGTCGAAGAAAGAATGTAGTAGAACCGAAGGGGGGGGTGAGGACAATATGTCCGTCCTCACACCGTTCTCAGATGCTTTGGTGTCTGGTCGCTGTGGCTCTCGTTGTTTGCGTTCAGGCCGCCGCCAAAACTGTCAGGTCAGGGAAAGAGCTGTGCTGATTAGCTGACGAGAGCCGGAATGCAGGCGACTTCTTGGGGGTCAAATCGCTATTGGAAAGATGCAGCTGTCGGACGCTTGGTGGCTTGTGTCCTCCCTGAAAGTCAACAACGTATTCGGTAAGTGCTGCGCACAGAGTCTTCGCACGCAGCCTTTACGAGTACTCCGCCTATTTGTGCGGCGCTGCTCAATATGCCGCGTACTGGCTATGAGCGCGTGTGAGCTGTGTTCGGGGGTCGCCCAGGGGTGCCTGGAGCTGCAGCGAGCCCTTGCCGAAAGCGTCGTTGGGGCGATCGCTTCCTCCCGCGGCGCACTGCTCCTTCTGGTTGGCTCTGTAGCGTCTCGGCGCCCGTGAGGACCCGTTTGGGGGCCTTTTCTCCAAGCCTCGCATTTCGTCACTGCAGCCTTGTGACGTGAAGTTGTGACTTGGTTTTGCGGCACTGTCACAGCAGCAATCCCGAGATCAGGACAAGTGGAAGCCGAAGCGGAATGCAATGCGATGGATGCTTGTAACCTGCGTCACTAGGAGGAGGATTAGGACTTGAAGCCTTCTTAATTCTGTCCGGCGCATCGTCGTTGTCACGAACTAAGGATAAATGGACACGGCACCACTGACTCTCGTAAGCACCACCTCGAAGACAGATATATCGCAACTCCTAATCCTGTCTGTGCAGGCTCATACGCACGCGCGGAACGCAGCCCTCGAATCGCGCCGTCACAACCCGGTCGCAGCCAGTGAAGAACATGACCTGGCCGCAGCAGAGTTTGCTGCCGCTGCACAAGGGACATCGGACTCGGAAGCCCTTCGAGTGTTGAATCTGTTGGAGCAACATCACAAGAAACTGGGACAATTACTAAAGGCTGCACATGAGAAGCCGATTGTCAAAAGTAGTCCACCCTCAGCACCTGCAGATGATGGCGACAATCCCACTCCATCACCGGCCCCGCAAAAGCAGGAAACGGCCAGACCCTCTTCACCGGAGACGACTATACATGCGCCGAGATTGCCTAAAGGGTTGAGATCAAGTACGCGAGAGCTTTCATCCTCTATCGCAAGCAATCTAGCCTCTGCCAGGGGTATACCGAACAACCGCCAGAAGAGACCTACCCCGATATCTCCCTTGGTATCTACTCAAAATGCGGACGGTCACATCGCTCAGGATGACACGAGAGGAAAGATCTTGTCAAGAGAAAGCGCAGATGCGAGCGATGCCCCTATGTCGCGCTCAAAGCAGTCACAGTCACGTCCGTCGTGGGCTCCACCTCTATCGCCTACCAAGGCAGAATCAACCGAAAAGCCCGCCGAGCAAAGCTCCGATGCTCCCTTCCAGCAATTCTACGCGACTTTTGAAAGCCTCATATCCAAACTCTCCGCCCCGTTAGCATTCGCCGGCCTTCCTCTCACCACACCAGGCACCCCAAAAGCATCGCCAAAACCCTCGCTCCCCTCACCCAAGCAGCCCAAGCAGCCAGCCCGGCCGACCCCGGCACCCCCTTCGGTCGACTACAGCCAGCTCATCTCTCGCGCCGCGCTCCGTGCCGTCTCGGGCGGTGGCTCCACAAACCCCTCGGAATCCTTCTACGTCGTCCCTACCACCGGCGGTACAATCTCGTACGCCGAGATCATGTCGCGCGCCGAGCGTGAAGAAGCACGCGCCGGCTTGCGTGGCCATCATCGACAAGCCTCGAATCTCACCAACATCTCCGAAGACGACTTTGTAGACGCACAGAGCACGATCCTCCCCGCCCCATCAGGACCTCCCAGCCGTTTCCGTCGCGGCGGCCAGGAAGACGTCAAAGTCAACGGCAAAACCATGGAGGAACTCGCCCTCGAGAACCAAGCGCTCAAACACCTCTCCGACACTCTCTCCAAGCGGCTTCACGTATTTGAAATGTCTGCGCAGACCTCCTCCGCCGCACTGGCGCAGAGTATTCGCTCCCTGCATAACCGCTCGCCCATGCTCTCGCCCGAAAATTCACGTGGCAAACCGCTCAGCGGCAAACTGCTGGGCTTCGACAGCAACCCGTCCGGCCACCAAACGGACGAAGCCACACAGCGGCGTATCGCTGAGCTGGAAGAGATCCTGCGCAAGAGCGACGCCCGAGCGAGGAAGAAGGAGGAAGAAAACGTCAAGCTCAAGGAGACCATCACCAAGTATAGAGACAAGTGGGATAGTTTAAAGGCGGGGGCCAAGGCGCGTAGAGAAAGGGAGCGGGCGGGCAGACATGAGAGGACTGTCACGGAAGAGACCGTGACCGAGGCGACGGACGAGGTCAATGCCGGTGGCGGTCAACAGACCGGCCCGCAGAGCATGGCGGCTTGAGAGCGGTTCAGAATGGATCCCGTATTTCGTAAGATATGGGATGAGATGGCATGCCCGAACGGCATTGTAGTCTGGCTGCCTGCTGGCTGCGATGTCGCATGGATTGGGATCATCTAACTCTAGAAAATCTATCCAAGCCACAACGCTATATGGTTTAAACCTCGCTCGTTTATACGACAGAAAGACCTATTATTTACTAGAATTACTCTGGATCGTGCTATACATCATCTCCATGGTCAGAGCTGGGATGGACCCTCCGTCCTGCTACCACCGTGCCGATCATCTGCATCGTCCTGATCGTCATCTCGGTCTTTTCCGTGGCTTCGCGTCCGTCGGCCATGTCCCATCATTCCCGACAATGTCTCACTGAGGGCTCTTAACCTCGTCTTTCTCTTCCCCATGTCTTTCGCCACGTCTCCCTGGTCATCTTCACGCACCGTTCCCGATATCGTTTCGTGCGTCCGCGACCTACTCAGGTCCTGTGCGCTCTCCGTACTCCGATTCCGTTCCGCCCAGATCCCGCGAAGGGCGGCGAGTGGATCATCTCCGTCGACATCTTCAGTGATAGCTACGGTCCGTCGCCGGTCGTCCGTGGAGTGCCTTCCTGAGCGGGTGCGGCGAAGCGCGGCCCGCACAGAACGAGGTGCGCCTTCACCCTTCATGATGGAATCAGCGACTAAAGCGCTGAGGGAGTTGGATAGAGGTGCCAGCAAAGGACCAGGAATCGGAATGAGACGAGAAATGCTGCCGCGAGCGGAGCGAGGAAGAAAGCTGGGAGAAGGCGACGGATCGTCTGGTATTGGATGTGCAGAGCGACCGGGCGAGGCTGGACGAGGAGACACAGGTAACTTCGTGGGTGTCTGCGGGTCAGCAGGTGACGACGATGCGCGTTGAAGAGTATTTGACGTTGCGGGGGTAAAGAAGGGCGTGGCATCAAACTGAAGATTGCTGTGTTGAGGTGTCCGAGGTGGTGGCGCATCCACTTCTTCAGTGGAAGAGATCCAAGGGTTTCGGATGAAGTCTTCAGATGGCTCGGCGGGCGTTACTGAGATTGACGGCACATCGGACGATACCACCGATTGTCGTCGCGGTGTCACAGGACCGGCTTGTTCTTCGTCTCCGTCGGAGACTGTGGGCTGTTGGCCGACTGCTGCAGCTGCGAGCTGGGCAGGGTCCCGCGTCAACGGCGTCCGCTCGTCGATATCGTGTGCTTCCTCGTCCAGAAGACGGATACTCTCCACCTCGCCTCCACCTTCGTCTTCGGCTTCGCCAATCTCGTGGCGCTGACTTGTGATTAGATACACTCCAAAGAAAGTCAGTAGGCAGCCTATGACGAACTTGACAGCCTGGTCTGCTGTGGTATGCTCAAAGTCCCTGTACAGTACAGCCGATCCAATGATGACGGAAAGGGTGAATAGTACAAACTGAGTGGGTATAACCTGGGTGGAGTCGTAATTCTGCAAGGCTCGATTCAGATATCGAATCTGCATGAGCGCCGATCCGACGAGGATCAGGACCAAAAAGTAGAAAATGGAAAAGGTGAAGGCCTTGTATAGAGATGCGGAGAGGAGGGATGATACTCCTTTTGTGGAGAGAGCCGTGTAAGCGCCAAACAGAGCGACGAGGCCAAGGTCGACAAGGATGGTTTTACGACCGTATCGTGGCTCGACGTACATCAAGCCCACGATAAAGACAGCTGTGATGATCACGTAGAGTAGGAACTCCCATCTCTTGATGGTCTTCCATAATTCTCCGGGCCCAAACTTCGTCTCGGTGTTCTTGGCGGACAAGACGACGACGACAGCTCCGGCGATTGCAATCAGGACGCCACATAGATCCCGCCTACGGAATCGTTCTTTCAGCATTAGAGGGGCAATTAAACAGTTGGAGATGAGCGCAACCACGCCCAACGGGCTGACGATCGAGGCAGGTGCGAATCCATAAGCCAGAAAGTTGCCTGCTTCGCCGACAATCATCAAGACCAGGCCTAACCACCAATACGGCGATTTCAGATATGAAACCCTTCCAGAGTCATCATCTGCATCTTTCTCTTGGCTGTCGACCTGCTTTTTTGACTCGAAAGCTGGTCGGAGAGACCCGTCTGAAGGTTGATGTAGTAGATCGCCTGTCTCTTCGTCGACAATCTTCTGGAACCCGGATATCTCCAAGTTCTTCTTTCTCCTGTCCTCTGCTATCTCTTCCTGGTGGGATGTGCCGTAACCACCATTACGCATCAGGGGAGGGTGGCCGTTCGTCGAGGACTTGCGGGATTGAGAGTACTCGCGGTCTATTAGGATGTGGGCATATCTCTGGGTGTTCAGCGCAAAGGAGATCAGAAGATTGCCCACGATGGCGGTGATGATGCCAATGAGTGAGGACCATTGGTGGAGAGAGCCACCCGGAGACTGCGGTGCATCTTTGTTTAACCAACTGTCTAGTATCACTGTCGCGAGAGGATCAGGTAGGCGGGCAGGCGTGGGTGTGTGCATTGAGATGAGACGCCGTTGTCGGGACCCTGGCACTCTGTCATGGAAGTCGCCGGAAGTGGTGCAGCTGCGATTCGATAGCGAGACAGTGACATTGGAAGGTACCGATTTTAATCCAGAGAATGTCCTCCCATCAACAAGGCAGGGGTAGATTTGCAGATATTGATAGAACCGGAGCCATGGTGTCGTGCAAGGTAGCCTTCGGATCAGGCATTCGAGATCTTGCCCGTACAAATCCATTATGCACGTTTACGTCGCAGCGCAGGGAACTTGATCTTGGCTGGCCAAGCGGGGACTAGCGCTGCTTTAAGGGGCCACCTTCATCGCGACTCATTGACGCGGCGGCGCCCTTAAGGTTCACCAGGCGATCACTCCTCTTGTCTCTCCTTGTTGAATACTCTCTCTTCGTCGGGAGGAGACTTCAGAGCTCTTGCCAACCGAACATTCCGACCGACAGGATCGCCGTACCGAGATCTAGCTTCTTGAGTCACCCTTCCGCAGGCACATCCACGCCAACCGCTCCAGAGACTCGGAGACCCACCCGTTGCTCTCAAACTCCGTAAAACGCCCCCAACTATTCATTGCCAACAGCCGAGGCGCGAGCTGTTGCATGGAGTGATCTCTCTTCAGAATTTGAGGACTCTCCATTTGCGTTATGAAATCTGCAGTACGTTCTGGTGCTCGTTGTTGCCTTATGTCCAAATCCTCTGCGCCACACGCCCTTCGAGTTGTCTTACGTTCGGCGGACACATTTACACTGCCATATCACACCCAGGCTGTGTACCTTCTGGTCCGGACGAACCGAATCTACTTTTCAGATGGGCATCTAGGTGTTCCTCCACAGTCTCCACATGCCGAGCGCGGATCCAGACGGTGAGCAGTCACCGCTGTCGTACGCCGATAAGTCGCTTGGCCGTGACCATTCGCCAAGAAACTCCGACTCTGGAGACTTCGATGTCAATCTTACCTCCTCAGCCTTGCATGGACAACATGTACCCCTTCGTCGGGCAGTGAACCCGGCATCAAGTCCTGCCTAACAGCGCACATTAGACGCCTACCTTGCCGACTTGTGGAAGGCGAATATGAACACCAACCCTCTCCCTAAAAATCCAGTATACTATGCTTTTATGACATGGGACTCGAACGCCGCTTATCCACCACAGCCAGGACATTCATTTCCGGCAGCACGATCTCCAGGGTTGGTGGACTGACGCTGACTCCCTCCTGCCCCTGGTCCGATGCCAGTCTTATCGACACTCTGAGCATCTTATCATCCCAGGGCACAGCATTTCACTCCGGATTCGTCAGCCCTCCTCTGTGCTTCCTTCTCCACCCGAAGACACCTGTCCTTTAAACTTATAAAAGAAACTGCCAGTGTCTAAAAATCTAATATTTTCCCATCCGGCGCCACAGCTGGCCGCACACCCCTGAATCCGGCAGACTATCCGTGGAGAACAAACCGCAATGTAACTATGGTGACGTCGAGCCCTTATCTCTCCCAACCCTATCACAATCCCCAAGGGCCTACACCCAGTCATAACATCGTGATCGCAACACAGTCTCCATGACAGCTGGAATTCTGCAAGGTTATAAGAATACTCGCATAAGCCCCGGATCTGCAATGTTATAATATGATCCTCGCTACCGATCATACGGCATAGTCCACTCAACACCACATCACAGTTGTGCTTCCCGCAACAACTGCTATTCGTGCGAGTCTACCTCATGCCCTAGGCAGGCGACGATGTCTTTCCAGTGGTTTGGGAGGTCTCCTTGCCGCACTCAACAGGCTGTTCACAGAACGTTGCCGCCCAATTAATTGCGTCAAGGCGTACACCAGCGCCACATGACTAACAATCCAAAAGTCAGCCTGCTTTACCCCACCGGCTCTGGTGTGGCTGCGATGAAATGTGCTGCACCACTGGCTTCTACACGGCGGCTGGAATGTCCCTACAACACGAACTTCATCGGGCAACCATTTATACAAGAACAGCTAATGCTCTGCAATAGTGCACCTGCGGACACTTTAATACACGAGGCTTTAAGCCTTGAAATTGTTAAATGGGTGATGTTCCTGGTGCTCGCTCAAGAGGTTTCCGAATGCAGCCCAACAACCATCGAAGGCGGAGCTCATCACCCAAGGACGTGTTGGACGATCTGACAGCCTTGCAACAGGTAATCGAGCAGCCGCTCACGCGACTCTCGGCCACACTTCTGCAATGATTGTCACAAGGCCAACAGTGCCCTTGGGTCCGGCCATCAGCCATTGTGCGAGATCATGATTCTGCGGGCACCAGGTCTGGAGCGGCCAATCGCAATTACCACTCAAAAAGTTGACCGGATCAGTAAGAAGCCCATATTGCACCCAACGGATGGAGCCAGCGTGGATGCTGTGCAGTGCGTTTGTTGGGAAGAGATCACAATCAGAGTCAGTGGTACGGACAATGATCGAGTGTCGTCGGATCACAACCAATCGCATCTTCACAGAAGCTCCTGTCGCCAGCCAGATCAGGTTTGGAGTACGAGAGATCTGAGGAGATCGCGAAAATCACATGGCAATCGGCTGATCCTTTCCCAGCCCACCAAGGTCTCCACTAAGCACCGAACAGGTGTGCAATGGTTTCCCCAACAGTACAGTGGTCCAGCTTGATCGTGCGAGATCATTCGCTCAGAACTTGCTGCCTGTCGCGGGATCAGACCAGTCCTCACAGCATGGCAGTCCTGGGTGGCCAATCACTCGTCTGGATCATTGTGGTCGCATGAATTGTTGAGCTGCTGTTTTCCCCTCAGCGTGATCAAGTTGCTCGTCAAGCAGCTGCTGCTGCCCGCTGGATCAGTCCCCCAGCCAAATCTCCCGTCCTCAAGTAGGTCCTCCCTCCCCGTTCGTTTCGAAATTTTTTCTTCTTTCCTCAGACTCACGTGCATTACCACAGACAGCTTAACCATTCTCGATCAATCTCACACACGTTGTCAAGATGGGTTGTTTCTGCAGCAAGCAAAAGAACATCGAAGGGGAGGCAGCTTCTCCTCCTGTCAGAGTAACCCCCCTTCCCACTCCACAAGCCTCCATCCGATCCTCTGTGCAACCGTCGGTCCGATCTGGAGCAGCAGCCGGCAACCGGACGCAGGCGGCAAGCACAGAGGGCAGCGAGCACCCAAGAGTAGCAGCCGCGGGATCGGGGCATACTCTCGTGGGGTCTGGTTCGCGTTGTATGTCTAAGGCATCACCCACCGCTGCTCCCTCTGAACCCCCCGCTGTCGTCGTTCGCGGTATCACTCGCCTGGGGAAGGCGAGGTACGTCTGGCAGGACAGCGATGAATCGGGGTCAGGGGAGTATGTAGGGGGTGCTCTGCCCGTCGACGCGTTCGGGCCTTCGCCGAGGTATGTCTTCGAATCTCGGAGGTGAAGTGCTGGGTTGGCTGTGAGCTGCACGATGGAGATGAAGGGGGTGGGGAGAGGTTGCGATGATGGGTGGTAGAAACAGCGGTGCAAAAGTAGACGACGCACTCAGTACCACCGCTGGGCTGTCTCTCTGGAGAGACCTTTTCTTGCGTTGGTGCAAGTCCGGCCCAAAAGAAGAAGACGCGCTCAGTAAGCCTTGAGTCTCTGTGTGTTTGTTTTTTTTGCTGCGTTCCGCGAGGTAAGTCTTGTTCACTCCCTCTCTGTGATTCTTTGACCACGGCTGACCGAGACTTTAGTTGGCGTTTTGGTGTTTTGGCGTTTTGGCGTTTTGGCGTTTGGAGTTTTTGCTTTTTCATCATCTCATCGCCTTGTGCAATGGTTTGGAGAAGGAGTTCTCATACTCGCGACTACCCTGTCATTGACTCATTGCTAGTCTCACCCTTGCTTCATCGTCATATCTCACTTCTCATCCTTCGATGTCGCTGCCGCCCTCCGTGCATCATCTCTCTATCGTCTCCCCATCATCTACTCATCGTCTCCCCATCATCTACTCATCGTCTCCCCATCATCTACTCATCGTCTCCCCATCATCTACTCATCGTCT